>NC_057813.1:144223486-144227542 GCF_018294505.1 Triticum aestivum | reverse complement strand
GGCCACGGGGATACGTGGCGGCTCCGGAGTGGCTGGGGCGCGGCGGCGAACGCGTCCGGCTGCGTGAGGATGAAGACGACTAGGGTTAGACCGGGATTTCGGGGGAGATGCACATATTTATAGATAGAGGGAGCTAGGAGAGTCCAAATGGAGCATGGTTTTCGCCCACACGATCGTGATCGAACGACCGAGACCATGGAGGGGGTTTGGATGGGTTGTTGGGCCACTTTGGAGGGGTGTTGGGCTGCACACAAAAGAGGCTTTTACGGTTGCCCCGGTTAACCGTTGGAGTATCAAACGGACTCCAAATGGCATGAAACTTGACAGGCGGTCTACCGGTGCTATACCAAGGCCGCCTGACAAACCTCGGTCCATTCCGAGAATGTTTAACACCCGCTCACAACAAGGGACAAAAGGGGGACACCAGGGGAACATAGGAGTGCCGGATTGCAAAACGGACAACGGGGAAAATGCTCGGATGCATGAGACGAACACGTATGCAAAATGAAATGCACATGATGACATGGCAATATGCAACACACAAGCAAATGACATGGCAACAATGGCGAATAACTGGTGGACACCTGGCGCATCGAATCCGGGGCGTTACAACACTCCTCCACTAATAAGAGATCTCGTCCCGAGATCTTAGGACCGAGACGGAAGGAAAAAGGGATGAGGTGAAACAAAACTCAAGAGAAGAAGCAAAGAATCGAGAGCACTCGAGAAGAAGAGAGGAACGACGAGAATGACGAGAATCGAAAGCTCATGGAATCAGATAGACTATGAAACCACTCATGTTAGAACGAGATAAGAAACGAATAAGACTGAAAGGATTTAGGCAGCACTTCGGCAGGAGCATGGAGGAGTAGAACACGAGATTTGAGAGGATGGAATGTTACTTAATGAAGACATGACACAAAACCTCCGGAAAGACTTGAAAGAGCTGAATGAAAAGAACGGAGAAGAAAATGACAACTTGTGCCATGAATGAAATTGAAAGCATCCGTAGAAGGAAGGATTTAAACGGAGTTGTTGAGAAAAATCAACAACGAAAAGAATAAGCCTGTTGTGGTCTTATAGGTAACATCTCAAGATCATAAGGTGATAATCGGCCACAAACGGAAATGAATGGATAGTTAAGAAGAACGAAGAAAAGCAAAACTCCTTTTCAGAAGAATACGGAGAATTTATTGCACCTCGAGAAGCAAGAAGAAGGATACTTGAGCTCCTTCGATTAGAATCTTGATGAACTCTTTGAAGAATGAATTAAATCATGACGAACCAGCATGAAGAACTCTGGTGACAAAAGGATGATGAGATAGAAATGAAGGATGAAAGAATAAGATGAGCCTTGCGGTGATTTAGATGGAGGTTCCGACAAGATGGCCGAGGAAATTTGAACTCCAGAAAAGAAAAGATGAAAACACTTGGAACTAGAATTTATTCATCACGAACAAACTCTGAAGGAAGGGATTACTCACTTGATGAAAGAAGAATAAGAATGACGTTATGCTATCCTCACCAAATTAAATTGATGACAACCGGATTTGGCATGCAACTTATTCGCGTTGGAAAAGATTAAGGGAGGATATATCATGAAAATTTGAGAAAGTCTTCATGAACCACCGGTAGGATTTAAAAGAAACAAAAGAAATAATATGATAAGAACGAAAAAGGAATCTGAAGGAACCACCGAAAGAATTAGAAAAAATTACTGATGAAAGAGAATGAATCACCGGGAAGAATTAGAAGGCAAATATTCTTGAGGGGATTTAGATACAACTCCTGACATACTCCGGATGGTTAAGAAAGAATATCTGACAAACTGAAATAATTCGCGAGGATAACATGAAGCTAGAACCATGAATCTTTGGAAGAACGGGCAAGATTTAGAGGAAAAAACTCTTCTTCGGTCTTCAAATGTCGATGGAAAACACCACCAAAATTACTGAGATAGTCCGGGGAAATGAAAAGCGAAGGGGGTTGAGCCAACAATGAAAATGATTTGAAATTGATCTTGGAGAAGGCATGTGACTGATGTGATCCATTCTTACATCACACTTGAAAAGAATTGAGAATAACTCCTGGGAAAAGAAAAGAGTCAGGTAAGATCCTGCGAAAAGACCTGTGGGTTAGGGCCCACTAAAAGAAAACACCGTTGAAAAGGATTGTTGAAGAGATAGATGATGCACCGGAACAATTGAAATATTTGAATGAGGTGACACCCTCGAATTAATTCGAAGACAGACAAATCTCTTGAGATGTCTTGAACACTCCAGAAGGATAAACTGGCGAGAGGCGAACGAGCAGGGAAAACACTTGAGCCGCAGAAAAGAATATGATCAACCCGAAAAAAACTTGAATTGATTTCACCGGAAAACAGATGAAGAATGTTAAACAAAAGAGAATTCACCGGTTGAAACAATTGAGGGAAGACTGAAGAGGCTCCGTATGAATGAAATTGATGGTTGAAACAGACTCAGACTCTGGGAAGAAGAGGGTGGGAGGGCGGGAAAACAAAGGCAACTGGAAGGGGAGAAACCGATGAATAACTTGAAGAGAAAAAACACCGGTTAAAATTATTGAGGAGAGAAAGCAAAGGCTTCACATGAGTAGGATGGATACTCGATTACGAACTCCGACTCCAAGAAGAAAAGGGTGGGTGGGTGGGAAAAGAAGACAACTGAGGTTTGAACTTGCAAAAACGGAGAGGGTCGAATCACCTTGACGAGAAATGCACTGGATGCAAAGAGCTGAGGAACAACGATCGAAAAACCAACTGTGTGATCCTAAAGAAAGTTTGAAAAGGAAGAGGAGTAATTCAAAAACACCTACGTCAAGATTCCTCACCAGAGCGACGAAGGGGCTGAGGAGTAAAAGAATTCCTACTCTCCGATATAACTAAACTCCGAAAACAGTTTTCTTCTAGACTCGACAACGGCCAAACTACACGATCAATCAAGGGGGCTCCTAAGGTCGGTCGAGGCTCTGATACCAACTTGTCACGCCCAATATGCAACCCTATCCAAAAGGAACTCGAAGGTCCCACCAAGGATAGACCCGCATATTGAAACACTTTTGCAAGGTGGATATCATTACATCAGCATTACATAAAAGATGGGGATACATACAAAAAGCATACAATGCCACATGAATACAACATCAAAATACATAAGAGCATCATCCGACTACGGATGAAACACAAACAGAAACTCAAACGACATCCACCCTGCTAGCCAAGGCTGCCGACCTGGAACATATCCCTGATCGAAGAAGAAGCAGAAGAAGAACTCCAAACAAGCAAACATCGCTCTCGCGTCAAGATCATCGCATAACATGTACCTGCAACTGTTGTTGTAGTAATCTGTGAGCCACAAGGACTCAGCAATCCCATTACCATGGGTATCAAGACTAGCAAATCTTAATGGGAAAGGAAGGGGTAAAGTGGTGAGGTTGCAGTAGCGACTAAGCATAATATGGTGGCTAACATATGCAAATAAGAGCGAGAAGAGAAACAACGGAATGGTCGTGAAGCTAGCAATGATCAAGAGGTGATCCTGAACTCCTACTTACGTCAAACATAACATAAAACCGTGTTCACTTCCCGGTCTCCGCCGAAAAGAGACCATCACGGCTACACACATGGTTGATGCGTTTTAATTCGGATCTGGTGTCAAGTTATCTACAACCGGACATTAATAAATTCCCATCTGCCACATAACCGTGGGCACGGCTCTCGAAAGTTTATACCCTGCAGGGGTGTCCCAACTTAGCCCATGATAAGCTCTCGCGATCAACGAAGGATATACCTTCTCCCAGGAAGACCCGATCAGTCTCGGAATCCCGGTTTACAAGACATTTCGACAATGATAAAACACGACCAGCAAAGCCGCCCGATGCACCGACAAATCCCGATAGGAGCTGCACATATCTCGTTCTCAGGGCACACCGAATAGTTCAGCCTACGAGTAAAACCAACCCTCGAGTTGCCCTGAGGTGGCCCCGCAGTCTGCCCGTTTTGGACCAACACTCGAAGGAGCACTGGCCCGGCGG
>NC_057813.1:144220596-144223295 GCF_018294505.1 Triticum aestivum | reverse complement strand
TAAATAAAGATGACCCTCGGGCTCCGGAAACCCAAGGGAAAAAGGGCTAGGTGAGGTAAATGGTAAAACCAAGGTTGGGCCTTGCTGGAGGAGTTTTATTCAAAGCGAACTGTCAAGGGGGTCCCATAAATCACCCAACCGCGTAAGGAACGCAAAATCCGGGAACATAACACCGGTATTACGGAAACTAGGGCGGCAAGAGTGGAAGAAAACACCAGGCATAAGGCCAAGCCTTCCACCCTTTACCAAATATATAGATGCATTAATTAAATAAGAGATAATGTGATATCCCAACATAATCCTGTCCACCATGGAGCAATCTTCAACTTCACCTGCAACTAACAACGCTATAAGAGGGGCTAAGCAAAGCGGTAACATAGCCAAGCAATGGTTTGCTAGGAAGGGTAAAAACGTTAGAGGCTGACATGGCAATTTGGGAGGCTTGAAGAGCAAGTGATAGGTAGCGCAGCAATGCGATAGAACGAAGCAACTATCATAGCAATGATAGTAGTGAGATCCAAGGTGAAGGTCATCTTGCCCAAAATCCCGCTAGGAAGAAGAACGAGTCCATGAAGAAGATGAAGCCACGAAGACGAACCGAGCGTAGACGAACGAATCCTCACGATCACAACGAAACAGGAACTATCGAGAAGAAGCACACAACACGGTAAACACACCACACATGAACAAGGCATGAAGCTCAACCAAGCATGATGCATGACAAAGCTATATGAAGCTACTCATGGCAAGAGATGATGCAAACAAGAGCAACACATCAAGGCAAGTTTAAATGAGGCCGGAAACAACATGTAACAAATCCGGTAGGTCCTCATATGCAAATTTCGAAATTGGTCCAGATCTGAACAAACATTAATTTGAAGTTGTTAAACAGCAAGTTAAAGAGAACCAAGTGGATCTACATGAAATTCTAGTCAAGTTACATATAAAGTTCATTAGATTCAGAGCTACGACCTAGAAGATATGAGCAAAACAAGTTAAACATGGCATTGATGAAAAACGCATACAAACATCAAGCAAACACCTCAAAACAAGGATGCAACATGATAATATGAAACTATATGCAAAATCAAGCAAGTTTCATATAGAGCACACTCAAAACGGAGCAACGGTTCAACACATACACTCTATACAAGTTTAAAGGACAAGCTGCCCAAAACAGCAACTAGGCATATTGCAAGCACCAAAAAAACATGCTACAGCACCCCAACATAAGAACATAAGGCATGGGCATGAATTATAGGTAAAGCATGACAAAACATGAACACTGAGCTATCTCCATAAATCAATATAACATGCTCAAGATGACATGGCAAGATTGCAAATAATAACAGTTTACAGACTTAGCAGAAATAACATCAGGTTGCAATGTTTAGAGCTATCAAACAACATGCTACAGGAACTTAACATGACAAACAAAGGCATGACATGGATCTACTAATTGCATAGAACAAAAGTCCCTTACTAACCATGAGCCAAAAAGGAACAGAAGATATGATGGCACCCATGTAAACATGGCAAGTTACATGACAGATTCATACATGGCAGGAACAACAATAAGTAGGCATGTTGGTGAGCTTGTACCACTCACCACAGAGCAATACATGGCATGGAAAGGCAACCAGCAGTAATAATACATGTTTATGAAGCTAGGCATGGCAAGAAAAAGTTCATAGGGTGCAGGGATCACTAGCAAAGCACATGGCAAATCTGAACTTAATGTTAACAGGCTGACAGCAACATTATTTAGCAAGTTTAGAGCAAGATAACAACAAGTTATAGCAGGCTATAAATGCAACCGGGGGCTCATATTTATAGAGCATGACATGAATAACAAAACATCCTTAGTGAACATCTCCAGATTATGCTTAGAATGACTTGTAGCAGCAGTTTTACATAGCATCATAATATAACAGAATCAGCCTAGCAAAACAGCAACAACAAGTACCCTACTTAACAAGCTTTATGCACTCAGTACAAGACTCACAAAAATACATGGATGGCACCCCTGTAAATATGGAATGTCATAGTTCAACACTCATGTAGAGCTCATGCTCATAGGATGCACACACAAAATGCAACGAAAAAGACAAATCATCAAGTTATAACAGTTTCAGCAGATTAACATCATATAGCACACTTGCAATGATGATTAGGGCATCACGATGACCTCAAACAAACATGCCACAATGGAATGAAATGAAGAGAATCTCATGATGAACATTTTGATATATAACACGCACAAAACGGAGCAGTATGCACCAAGTTATGACATGTCAAACATGGCACCAGAATGCTGAAAAAATCAGGGATAGTGAAAAAAACAACCTCCGAAAGTCAACGGGGTGGATCGGTTCCGGGATGGAGTTGGTGCCGTTTGGATCCGCGAACGGGTGGATCTCATCCACCCGTGGTGGATCTGGCCGAAGGAGAGCTCCAGCGAGCTCTCCGGCGAGGGGCGCGGGTTGGCGAGGCGGTGGAGACGGGCGGCGGGACCGGAACGGAGCGGCGCTGGGCGACGCGCGCGGCGCCTGTTGGCGGCGGAGGAGAGGAGCGGGAGGCGGCGCTCCTGCCGGCGGGGAAGGCGGCAGCCGACGGGGCTGCGTGGAGGAGGCGAGGTCCGGCGAAGGCGGCGGGGAGGCGCGGCTCCACTCGGGCGGCGGGAGCGCGCAGGGCAGGGA
>NC_057813.1:144180230-144220258 GCF_018294505.1 Triticum aestivum | reverse complement strand
GGGGGCATCCGCGGGCGGGCGGCGGCGCGTGGTCGGGCCGGGCTGGCCCCGGATGGGCCCTGGCGGGCCGGCGGCGTGGGATAGAGAGGAGAGCCGCGGGGACACATGGCGGCTCCGGAGTGGCTAGGGCGCGGCGACGGACGTGTCCGGCTGCGCGAGGATGAAGATGGCTAGGATTAGACCGGGATTTCGGGGGAGATGCACATATTTATAGATAGAGGGAGCTAGGAGAGTCCAAATGGAGCACGGTTTTTGCCCACATGATCGTGATCGAAAGACCAAGAGCATGGAGGGGGTTTGGATGGGTTGTTGGGCCACTTTGGAGGGGTGTTGGGCTGCACACAAAAGAGGCTTTTACGGTTACCACGGTTAACCGTTGGAGTATCAAACGGACTCCAAATGGCACGAAACTTGACAGGCGGTCTATCGGTGCTATACCAAGGCCGCTTGACAAACCTCGGTCCATTCCGAGAATTTTTAACACCCGCTCACAATGAGAGACAAAAGGGGGACGCCGGGGAAACATAGGAGTGCCGGATTGCAAAAGGACAATGGGGAAAATGCTCGGATGCATGAGACGAACACGTATGCAAAATGAAATGCACATGAGGCAATATGCAACACGCGAGCAAATGACATGGCAACAATGGAAAATAACTGGCGGACACCTAGCGCATCCAATACGGGGCGTTACACTCTACCCCCCCCCACACACACACCGATAGTCGAACGTTGTAGGTAGGTATCCATGCCACGGAGAAGAACTACACCTTTTCCCTCTCAAATTCTGGTAGGCCAGCCGTGCTGTATCTTTGACGTTGGCAAACACAAATTCGATGGCACTCTTTATTGATTGCGCGTCCACACACTTCATCCCTATTTTCAATTCTATCGATATCTCACGTCCATGACTCTATTTCACACACATTGCATATGTTACGTTTTTCTGATTGAGATATCATCAACACATTGCCTCTGTTTCGCACAAACCATCTCTCTCACACCCACCCACGTACATACCTGCACCTAAAGAAGAAGTGCACGTAGGACGCACGTACTCACGTCTCATTCCCGGCCACACCCACGCGGGTACACGGTGGAGTTTGTTTCTGTACGAAAAGGCAGCCCACGTGATAATTTGACGCGTGTAGCGGTTGTTTACTCAAAGGAGGGTCGGGTACCACGCCTAGAATATAAAACGATTGCCGTGGGGAAAATGGAAAAATGGGTTTGTCTCTTGTGAGTCTCATCACACAATCTCACACAAGGCCGCCGTGGCCTCTCTCTCTCAGCATTGGTCAGTGATCCGTCCGCATCCCGTCCGCCGGCGGAAAGGGAGGATGTGCATCATCTCTCCGTTCGACGGCGTTGAGGCAGCTCGTCCCGATCTGCGGTACCCACCGTTCTCTCTGACCAAGCTCCGGCGCGGTAGGGCCTTCACCACTTGCTCGCTGCCGCAGTATGGGCAGATCCCGGCCGCTGGCGCCCTCCTAGTAACATCCCGACGACCCTCAGGTACAGTTTCCTCCGGCCTTACTCCACTGCCCATCTTCCCACGTTGCTGCATGTGGATCTTCTTTAGTTGTTTGCTTAAATCGTATCTCGCCCGGCGTACTTTCCATCTTGCAATCTCGTCCTCAAACCATTTTTGATAAACCACCATGTGCTATCTTTCCCTTTTTACATGGAACATGCTCCTTTTTTGTTGGCGTATGTGTCTTCAACTCGTGTTATTGGGCAGTAATTGTTTCCTTTCGACCTCCTTTTGCAAACAGGGCTATCCATTTTCACCTCGTTGCTATTGCGACCTTTTGGTGAACTGCACAAATCACTTTTTTGAAGAGTGTTTTGTGCAGTTCCGCCAAAATGTCACACGGGCAACGTTTTTACATTTCTGTGGGACTGCGGAAAGGGAGATTGGTTTTGCTATCCTCCTCATCCAGCTCCGTGCCTAATCTTCTCTGACAAGAAGTTAGTCCTAAAGAGAGATCGTAGAGGTGATCGACTTCTATTTATGTGTGTTATGTTTCATCATCTAGTTCCACTATTATTGTAATCACGCTGACTGGATATCTTTGCAAACAGGGATGGTCCGCCCGATTTTAGTGGAGCTGCACAAAATGATCGGATTGTGGTGTCCTTCATACACCTCTTTTTTGGCTACAGAGCTGGGTAAAACTAGCTGCCAAGCAATGAACATTGTGCCAAGGCAATGGAGCCATGCCTACGAACATCATCGATCAATTATATTTTTTTCTTCATTTGTACACCTTCTCACAACTTTGTCTTCAGTTGGGATGTGAATATTGGCGCTGATCTGCGAACCATTGAGATGCATTAGCCATGGTAGTTTCATTTGTATTTGATGGAATGTTGTAACGAGATAATCTCGAGGCAAGACACATGAATCCTAAGTTGAAACCTTTTTTTCCTGCGGGAACCAGAGTTGAAACCTTCATAGCATCATAGTACAATTTCATCAAAATTATGCGTACATATAAACAAATCCCGAAGGATTGATAGCAATTCCAGAAACAATTCAACTTCGTTTCGCCAACATGTTGGACATCCTTCATCCCGCTCCACCTGCCATGAAGCAATATTGAGTGCACAACACAACTTCAGGGAAAGATTCACCCCGGTCGTTGCGCCGTAGTAGTAATGACTAGTGAGCAGTCAAATCACAGAGCCCCACCTTCGCCACAGTAAGTTGCTCGGACAAAGCAATGATAACCCACAAGTATAAGGGATCGCAACAGTTTTCGAGGGTAGAGTATTCAACCCAAATTTATTGATTCGACACAAGGGGAGCCAAAGAATATTCTCAAGTATTAGCAACTGAGTTGTCAATTCAACCACACCTAGAAACTTAGTATCTGCAGTGAAGTGTTAAGTAGCAAAGTAATATGATACTGGTGGTAACGGTAACAAAAGTAAAGACAGCAAAAGTAATGTGTTTGGTATTTTGTAGTGATTGTAGCAGTAGCAACGGAAAAGTAAATAAGCGAGAACCAGTATATGGAAAACACGTAGGCACCGGATTAGCGATGGATAATTATGCCGGATGCGGTTCATCATGTAACAGTCATAACATAGGGTGACACAGAACTAGCTCCAGTTCATCAATGTAATGTAGGCATGTATTCCGTATATAGTCATATGTGCTTATGGAAAAGAACTTGCATGACATCTTTTGTCCTACCCTCCCGTGGCAGCAGGGTCCTATTGGAAACTAAGGGATATTAAGGCCTCCTTTTAATAGAGAACCGGAACAAAGAATTAGCACATAGTGAATACATGAACTCCTCAAACTATGGTCATCACCGGGAGTGGTCCCGATTATTGTCACTTCGAGGTTGCCGAATCATAACACATAGTAGGTGACTATAGACATGCAAGATAGGATCAAGAACACACATATATTCATGAAAACATAATAGGTTCAGATCTGAAATCATGGCACTCGGGCCCTAGAGACAAGCATTAAGCATAGCAAAGTCATAGCAACATCAATCTCAGAACATAATGGATGCTAGGGATCAAACCCTAACAAAACTAACTCGATTACATGATAAATCTCATCCAACCCATCACTGTCTAGCAAGCCTACGATGCAATTACTCACGCATGGCGGTGAGCATCATGAAATTGGTGATGGAGGATGGTTGATGATGACGACGGCGACGAATCCCCCTCTCCGGAGCCCCGAACGGAATCTAGATCAGCCCTCCTGAGAGAGATTAGGGCTTGGTGGCGGCTCCGTATCATAAAATGCGATGATTTCTTCTCTCTGATTTTTTCTCCTCGAAAGCAAATATATGGAGTTGGAGTTAGCGTCGGAGAGCCACCAGGGGGCCCACGAGGTAGGGGGGCGCCCCCCACCCTCATGGACAGGGTGTGGGCCCCCTGGTCTTCATCTTTTGCGAGGATTTTTATTGTTTTTTCTAAGGTGTTCCATGGAGTTTCAGGTCATTCCGAGAACTTCTATTTTCTGCACACAAAAAACACCATGGCAATTCTGCTGAAAACAGCGTCAGTCCGGGTTAGTTCCATTCAAATCATACAAATTAGATTCCAAAACAAGGGCAAAAGTGTTTGGAAAAGTAGATACGACGGAGACATATCAACTCCCCCAAGCTTAAACCCTTGCTTGTCCTCAAGCAATTCAGTTGACAAACTGAAAGAGAAAAAGAAAAACTTTTACAAACTCTGTTTGCTCTTGTTGTTGTAAACATGAAAAGCCAGCATTCAAGTTTCAGCCAATATTACGAACTAACCATACTCACAATAACACATAGGTCTCACAATTACTCATATCAATAGCATAATCAGCTAGCGAGCCATAATAATAAAACTCGGATGACAACACTTTCTCAAAATAATAATAACATGATATAGCAAAATGGTATCTCGCTAGCCCTTTCTGAGACCACAAAACATAAATGCAGAGCACCCTTAAAGATCAAGGACTGACTAAACATTGTAATTCATGGTAAAAGAGATTCAGTCAAGTCATACCCAATATAAACCAATTATAATGAATGCAAACGACAGCGTGCTCTCCAGCGGGTGCTTTTTAATAAGAAGGGTGATGACTCAACATAAAAGTAAATAGATAAGCCCTTCGCAGAGGGAAGCAGGGATTTGTAGAGGTGCCAGAGCTCGGTTTTGAAATAGAGATAAATTATATTTTGAGCGGCATACTCTCATTGTCAACATAACAACTAAAAGACGACGATATCTTCCATGCTAAGCAGATTATAGGCGGTTCCCAAACAGAATTGTAAAGTTTATACTCCCCCTCCTCCACAAGCATCAATCCATGGCTTGCTCGAAACAACGAGTGCCTCCAACATTCAACGGGTCCCAGGGGGAGTTTTGTTTGCAGTTATTTTGATTTAGTTTGCATAAAGCATGGGATTGGGCATCCCGGATACCAGCCATTTTCTCGTGAATGAGGAGCGGAGTCCACTCCTCTTGAGAATAACCCGCCTAACACGGAAGATAAGGGCAACTCTAGTTGACATATGAGCTATTCGAGCATGCAAAACAGAATGTTTATTTGAAGGTTTAGAGTTTGGCACATACAAATTTACTTGGAACGACAGGTAAATACCGCATATAGGTAGGTATAGTGGACTCATATGGAATAACTTTGGGGTTTAAGGAGTTTGGATGCACAAGCAGTATTCCCGCTTAGTACAGGTGAAGGCTAGCAAAAGACTGGGAAGCGACCAACTGAGAGAGCGACAACAGTCGTAAACATGCATTAAAATTAATTTACACCGAATACAAGCATGAGTAGGATATAATCCACCATGAACATAAATATCATGAAGGCTATGTTGATTTGATTCAACTACATGCGTGAACATGTGCCAAGTCTAGTCACTCAATACATTCAAAGGAGGATACCATCCCATCATACCACATCATAATCATTCTAATAGCATGTTGGCACGCAAGGTAAACCATTATAACTCATAGCTAATCAAGCATGGCACAAGCAAGTATAATCTCTAAATGTCATTGCAAATATGTTTACTTCATAATAGCTGAATCAGGAACGATGAATCATCATATTTACAAAAACAAGAGAGGTCGAGTTCATACCAGCTTTTCTCATCCCAATAAGTCCATCATATATCATCATTATTGCCTTTCACTTGCACGACCGAACGGTGTGTTGAATAATAAGAGTGCACGTGCATTGGGCTAAGCTGGAATCTGCAAGCATTCAACTCAAGAGAGAAGACAAGTAATATGGGCTCTAATGTTAAATAAACAATCATGCATATAAGAGCCACTAAGCATTTTCAATATGGACTTCTCGACCCACAAAGAAAGGAAAAGAAATAAAAACTATTTACACGGGAAAGCTCCCAACAAGCAAAAGAAGAACGAGAAATATTTTTGGGTTTTCTTCTTTAATTCTACTACAAGCATGGAAAGTAAACTAACTAATTTTTTTGGTTTTTTCTTAAGGTTTATCAAACACACAAGAAGAAAGCAGGAAAAACAAAATAAACTAGCATGGATATTACAGTGAAAGAGTATGAGCACCGACATCTAGCAACGAGTGTGTGTGAACATGAATGTAATGTCGGTGGTAAATACGTACTCCCCCAAGCTTAGGATTTTGGCCTAAGTTGGTCTACTGCCAGGGATAGCCTGGCGGATACCCGTAGGTGAAGCTAGGGTCATACTGTGACGAAGAAGGCTCCGGCTGCAACTGGCTGGCAGCCTCCTCTTGATCCCAAGAATAAACAGATAGTCATGGAGGCTCATCTTGTGGTTCCGGTTCCGGGGTTGGTGCAGGATTCTGATAGGCTTGAACAGCCAACCACGGAACAATGTGAGGTTCTACAGACAAGTTAAACAAAGAAGGAGCAGGCAAAGTAATAGTTTCAGGGTGATGTTTATCAAAGTATAATTTATATTTGAGCTCCCCTTCACAATTCTTAACAAGAAAATCATGCGCTATCATACTCTTATAATCGAAATAAGCACGGGGCAGCGCTGTTGCTTCTTTCTCCTCATGCCTAATAGGTATCTCAAAATGTTCAGCAAGGCGTGAAGCACAAATGCCTCCAAAAATGGGGCCCTTAGTACGGTTCAGACTTAACCGTCTAGCAACAATTCCACCCATACTAACAGAGTCATTGCGGTATAGACCATGGAACAAAATAATAATATGAGGAATACTAAGGTTCCCACAGTTCCCGCGTCCGATCAAGCAATGACTAGCAAATAAGGCAAAGTAACGTAAAACAGGAAATGTATGCTAGTGATCTTTGCATCAGAAACCTTCCTGGTTTCTCCCACTGTGATGGTGTTAATAAAAGCTTCTACTTCGTTACGGTGGGGTTCATCTAAGGTGCCCTCAAAGGGTATTCTGCAAACCTCGCAGAATTCAGCTAATGTGTTCTCTTTAACAACGTCATACAAATGAAACTCTACTGTTGGAGGTGATTTCTTAGGGGAAAAGTAGAAGTTTTGCACAAAAGTATTTGTGAGTAAGAGATACTGATGACGTTGGTCACGGAGGAAGTTGGTGAGGCCGGCGTTCTCAATCAATAAATAAAAATCCTCATAAATCCCAGCTCTCCTCAAGAAGTCATCGGAAGGCCATTCACACGGCCGGACCTCCGCGGTGCGGGGCAAATTGAATTTGGGCTTCTCCTCTTGTTCCTTTTGTTTTTACTTAGAGCTTCGGCTCGACGAGCCCCTCAAAAATTTCTTCATTATTTCTGAAACAATCTGAAATTTTTAGTAACTTCAAATAAAAGTGAACCAACTTCAATAAAATTGATAGTAACAACTCCCACAAGTGCCTAGAGCCTATATAAAGCATTGGAGCTACTTGGAACCATATAAATTTGACATGCAAGCTCAAGAACATGGTCACCTATGCAGCGCAAATTTTCAATGAATAAAGCACTAGAACAAAAACTAATTGGACCAATGGAGGAGTCACATACCAAGGAACATTCTCCCCAAGCAGTTTTGCGAGAGGTGCTTTGAGCAAGGAGATCGAAAATCACAGCAACGGGGGCTGGAACTCGTGCTTGAGTTGGGTTTTCGTGTTTGTGTGAGGCGGAGGAAGAAGATGGGTGCAGGAATAAGTGGAGGAGGGCCACCGTGGGCCCACGAGGCAGGGGGGTGCGCCCAGGGGGGGTAGGGCGCGCCCTCCACCCTCGTGACCAGGTGGCAGCTTCCCCCGCGGTAATTTTTGCACAGTAAATCCTCAAATATTCCCGAAAAATCATATTAAATTGGCATGGCATTCTGAGGACTTTTATTTTCGGGATATCTTTATATTGCACGGATAAGTCAGGAGACAGACATAAAAATACTATTTTACTTTATTTCTACTAAATAACAGAAAATATAAAGAGGGTACAGAAGGTTGTTCTTTTAGTTTCATCCATCTCGTGATCATCAAAATGAACCCACTAACAAGGTTGATCAAGTATTGTTAACAAACTCATTCTGAATAATCATGGAACCGGAGAAATTTCAAATAACACTAAGTTACCTCAACGGGGATATGAAAATCCCCAACAATAAGAATATCATACTTTTTCTTGACAGTAGGGAGAGGAAATTCAAAACCTCCAAATATAATCGATGAAACTTTTCCAATAGAGTTGATACTATAAACTTGAGGTTGTTTCCTCGGAAAATGTACCGTGTGCTCATTGCCATTAACATGAAAAGTGACATTACCTTTGGTGTAATCAATAACAGCCCCTGCAGTATTAAGGAAAGGTCTTCCAAGAATAATAGACATACTATCATCCTCGGGAATATCAAGAATAACAAAGTCCGTTAAAATAGTAACGTTTGCAACTACAACAGGCACATCCTCACAAATACCAAGAGGTATAGCAGTTGATTTATCAGCCATTTGCAAAGATATTTCAGTAGGTGTCAACTTATTCAAGTCAAGTCTACGATATAAAGAGAGAGGCATAACACTGACACCGGCTCCAAGATCACATAAAGCAGTTTTAACATAATTTCTCTTAATGGAGCATGGTATAGTACGTACTCCTGGATCTCCAAGTTTCTTTGGTATTCCACCCTTAAAAGTATAATTCGCAAGCATGGTGGAAATTTCAGCTTCAGGTATCTTTCTTTTATTAGTAATGATATCCTTCATATACTTAGTGTAAGGATTTGTTTTGAGCACATAATTTAATCGCATACGCAAAATGATGGGTCTAATCATTTCAGCAAAGCGCTCAAAATCCTCATCATCCTTTTTCTTGGATGGTTTCGGAGGAAAAGGCATGGGTTTCTGAACCCATGGTTCCCTTTCTTTACCATGTTTCCTAGCAACGAAGTCTCTTTTATCATAATGTTGATTCTTTGATTGTGGGTTATCAAGATCAACAGCAGGTTCAACTTCTACATCATTATCATTACTAGGTTGAGCATCAACAGGAACATTATCATTAACATTATCACTAGGTTCATGTTCATCACCTGATTGTTTTTCAGCATCAGAAACAGAGATATCATTTAGATTCTCAGGTGGTTCAGCAACAGGTTCACTAGAAGTTTGCAAAGTCCTATCATTTTTCTTTTTCTTCCTCTTAGAAGAACTAGGTACATCAATATTATTTCTCTGAGAATCTTGCTTGATTCTCTTAGGGTGGTCTTCAGGATACAAAGGTTCCTGAGTCATTCTACCAGTTCTAGTAGCCACTCTAACAGCATAATCATTTTTCTTACTATTCATTTCATCAAGCACTTCTTTCTAAGCTTTAAGTACTTGTTCTACTTGAGTGGTAACCATAGAAGCATGTTTGCTAACAAGTTTAAGTTCACCTCTAATATCAGCCATATAATCACCCAAGCATTTAATCATAAAGGTGTTCTGTTTTAATTGTCTACCAAAATAAGCATTAAAGTCATCTTGCTTAAACATAAAGTCATCAAACTCATCCAAGCACTGACTAGCAATTTTAGTAGGACGAACTTCAGCTTTATCATATCTATAGAGAGAATTTACCTTTACTACCTGTGTCGGGATATCGGGAGGTTCTTCAGTAAATAAGTAATTGAGATCATATACTTCTTCAACAGGTGGTAAATTAAGACCATGTATTTCTTCAATAGGAGGTAAATTCTTAACATCTTCAGCTTTAATACCTTTTTCTTTCATAGATTTCTTTGCCTCTTGCGTATCTTCGGGACTGAGAAATAGAACACCTCTCTTCTTAGGAGTTGGTTTAGGAATAGGCTCAGTAATTGGCTCTGGAACTGGCTCAGGAGGTGGCTCGGGAGGTGCCCAATTATTTTCATTTCCAACGCATTATTCAATAGAATTTCAGCGTCATCCGGTGTTCTTTCCCTGAAAAGAGAACCAGCACAACTATCCAGGTAATCTCTGGAAGCATCAGCTAGTCCATTATAAAAGATATCAAATATTTCAGGTTTCTTAAGAGGATGATCAGGAAAAGAATTAAGTAACTTGAGAAGCCTCCCCCAAGCTTGTGGGAGACTCTCTTCTTCAATTTGCACAAAGTTGTAAATTTCCCTCAAAGCAGCTTGTTTCTTATGAGCAGGGACATATTTAGCAGAGAAGTAATAAATCATATCCTGGGGACTTTGCACAAAACCAGGATCAAGAGAATTAAACCATATCTTAGCATCACCCTTTAATGTGAACGGAAATATTTTGAGTAAATAGAGGTAGCGCGATCTCTCATTATTAGTAAACAGGGCAGCTATATTATTTAACTTAGTATGATGTGCCACAACAGTTTCAGATTCATAACCATAAAAAGGATCAGATTCAACCAAAGTAATTATATTTGGATCAACAGAAAAATCATAATAATCCTGATCAGGAACACAGATAGGTGAAGTAGCAAAAGCAGGGTCAGGTTTCATCCTATCTCTAAAAGATTCTTTACTCCATTTAACTAGCAACCTCTTAAGTTCATGTCTATCCTGGCAAGCAAGAATAGCTGCAGAAGATTCTGCATCAAAAAGATAATCCTCAGGAATAACAGGCATATTTTCATCATCACTAACATCATCGTATTCAGGTTCAATAATTTCTCTTTCTTTAGACCTAGCAATTTGCTCATCAAGAAATTCACCAAGGGGCACAGTAGTATCAAGCATAGAAGTAGTTTCATCATAAGTATCATGCATAGAAGAAGTGGCATCATCAATAACATGCGACATATCAGAATTCATAGTAGTAGTAGGTTTAGGTGTCGCAAACTTACTCATAACAGAAGGAGAATCTAGTGCAAGGCTAGATGGTAGTCCCTTACCTCCCCTCATAGTTGAGGGCAAAATAGTAGTTCGATCATCTTTCAAGTTCTTCATAGTGTCCAGCAGATATAAATCCCAAGTGACTCAAAGAATAGAGCTATGCTCCCCGGCAACGGCGCCAGAAAAAGGTCTTGATAACCCACAAGTAGAGGATCGCAACAGTTTTCGAGGGTAGAGTATTCAACCCAAATTTATTGATTCGACACAAGGGGAGCCAAAGAATATTCTCAAGTATTAGCAGCTGAGTTGTCAATTCAACCACACCTGGAAACTTAGTATTTGCAGCAAAGTGTTTAGTAGCAAAGTAATATGATAGTGGTGGTAACGGTAACAAAAGTAAAGACAGCAAAAGTAATGTTTTTGGTATTTTGTAGTGATTGTAGCAGTAGCAACGGAAAAGTAAATAAGCGAGAACCAGTATATGGAAAACTCATAGGCACCGGATTAGAGATGGATAATTATGCCGGATGCGGTTCGTCATGTAACAGTCATAACATAGGGTGACATAGAACTAGCTCCAGTTCATCAATGTAATGTAGGCATATATTTCGTATATAGTCATACGTGCTTATGGAAAAGAACTTGCATGACATATTTTGTCCTACCCTCCCGTGGCAGCGGAGTCCTATTGGAAACTAAGGGATATTAAGGCCTCCTTTTAATAGAGAACCGGAACAAAGCATTAGCACATAGTGAATACATGAACTCCTCAAGCTATGGTCATCACCGGGAGTGGTCCCGATTATTGTCACTTCGGGGTTGCCGGATCATAACACATAGTAGGTGACTATAGACTTGCAAGATAGGATCAAGAACACACATATATTCATGAAAACATAATAGGTTCATATCTGAAATCATGGCACTCGGGCCCTAGTGACAAGCATTAAGCATAGCAAAGTCATAGCAACGTCAATCTCAGAACATAATGGATACTAGGGATCAAACCCTAACAAAACTAACTCGATTACATGATAAATCTCATCCAACCCATCACCGACCAGCAAGCCTATGATGCAATTACTCACGCACGGCGGTGAGCATCATGAAATTGGTGATGGAGGATGGTTGAGCATCATGAAATTGGTGATGGAGGATGGTTGATGATGATGATGGCGCCGAATCCCCCTCTCCGGAGCCCCGAACGGACTCCAGATCATCCCTCCCGAGAGAGATTAGGGCTTGGCGGAGGCTTCGTATCATAAAACGCACTGATTTCTTCTCTCTGATTTTTTTCTCCTCGAAAGCCAATATTTGGAGTTGGAGTTGGCGTCGGAGGGCCACCAGGGGGGCCACGAGGTAGGGGGCGCGCCCAGGGGGGTGCCCCTACCCTCATGGACAGGGTGTGGGCCCCCTGGTCTTCATCTTTAGTGAGGATTTTTTATTGTTTTTTCTAAGGTGTTCCGTGGAGTTTCAGGTCATTCTGAGAACTTTTATTTTCTGCACAAAAAACAACACCATGGCAATTCTTCTGAAAACATCGTCAGTCCGGGTTAGTTCCATTCAAATCATACAAATTAGAGTCCAAAACAAGGGCAAAAGTGTTTGGAAAAGTAGATACGACGGAGACGTATCAAGCAACCATCATTTCTCTGTTCCTTGAATCCACTGGTACTCCCATATTCCCACAATAAAGTTGCTCGGGCGAATCAACCATCACTATATCCGCTCACGTGTGATGACCACAGGAGCTATCTATTCAGATTGCATGTTAAAAAAATAATGGTCGATAACTAATGCGGCAAACTTTCAAAAAAAACTAATGTGGCACCTCGGGCCAACGCGGCCAGATCGCATTTTGCACGAGAAATTACACACCATGTTTCGTTGAGATGTGGTCCCGTTCCAACATATCAATGCACGACGGCGAGTAGTAGGAGTATTTCCGAACCGACGTGTAGGTCGGGGCGCCCCTTCGTGAACCGTGGAAAACTAGCAACCATCCACCGACGCTTCGCTTTCCCTCTCGATTTTGAACTATTGTCGCACGCTCTTCCTCTCCCTCCTCCATTTTCCATCAGCTCTTCACGCTTTCTTCTGCCATTGTTCGATCGTCTTCTCCATGGAGGGAACAGGACGGAAACGACCCCGTTATTCTTGCCCTGATCTGAAAGATGACGTGGTTGAGGAAATCATTGATCGGTGCGACGTCATCACCTCGGCTAGCATGGCAGGTTCGTTCAAGCCCATTCTTGACTCAACTAATAACATCATTACAAGTAACCCAAGAGTCAAGGAATGGTTTGATCTCCCCTATCTTCTTCGTCGTGAACCTGATGACCGGCGCCATCACGACGGAGGCCTCGCCCTGTGCAAGTTGATGCCGCTTGATAATGATACGTATGATGTTAAGATGCCATCGCGAATGGGAACTTGTGAATGTGTACACTCGTGACCGGGTTCCACTTCCAAAAATCTCAGCAGACTGCCCAGAGGTTGAGCACACCGGTATCATACGCACGTTCAAATATAATCATGGTGACTGTCTTCTACGGAAGATAGCAATTTCTCGAGTCCCCACCAACTCTTGGAATTACAACAACTATGAAGTTGTTGCTATCTTCGACAAGCTTGTTTCCGTCGTTGCTAGTTTGACTTGATGGACAATGCTCAAAAATCAATTTCTGTACACGGATGAGTACTGTGATGCAATTGAATACGAGGGCCTTGTGTTTGCTGCCACCACTCGTGGCACTGTTTTTGCATGGAATAGTTATGATTTCGGTGCGTTTGTCTTCCACCGTAATTATAATTGTTTCATCCACATGCATGCGGGTTAGCAAGTTTCCCTTTACTAATTAACCTTCTTCTTGTGTTTCCATGGTCCTGTGAAAATTCCACCACCTATTGAAAAATTTTATAACCAAGGGGGAGATGACGATGGTGATGATCACGAGCATGAGGACGAGCAGCGCCCATATACTCGTTGGCACCTGGCAACTAATTCCGATGGATCACCTCTTCTCGTGTGTATACAGCCCACTGATGATGTTACTGCTAAGGAAGTAGGTGTAGTCTCCCATGGTCCCACTCTCCGGACCTATTCCAACACCCGTTGCATGGTATTCAGGATGGATACTAGTGTGCTAGCGCCAACACCTTCTCCCTGGTACAGAATTGATAGTCTTGGAGAAAACTCGCTCTTCCTTGGACAAAACTATCCGATGATGGTGAAAGGCGATCCAACTGTTGTTGACACAACGTTACTAGCACCATTTATGAGAAGCAACTGTGTCTATACCTCGGATATTAGTGTGGTTCCCTACCCTGGTACTGATATAGTAGGCCGCTTCAGCCTGGATGATCAGTCCTGCGTTGGTCTCGAGATCAACAATAGATGCCCCGTCCTAGAGAATCACTTGTGGTTCAAAGCAAGCGTTTCCAACGCCGAGGAATGGTTGAGTTGAAGTTCATTTCATTGCTTGTTATTTGTTGTGTGGTGAAAACTTTAGTATTTATAATGTATCCTCGTTCTCGATGTGGGTTGATGACCTGTTGTATGTAATAAAATAATATGCCTGTGATAAACGTACTAAATTTATGAATGGCTTTCGAGTTGCTTCTGTGAGTGAGTGGTTCGATGAGGCAAAAAAATATTTTCTGAATACATAATTGTACGTGCATTGCAATAGGTTATCGGATGAGGCCAATCATCAACAATAGTAGTACACTATTTGTACTAGCTTCACATGCTTCGCGCGTCGTGCGGGTGTTTTTACTGTAGCCATATTGTACTACGTAACCAACACCTCGAATCCTCGATACTAGTAGTACTATATAGTAAGTAGTAGGAGTAGTAGGGTGGCATGGGCCAGAACAAACATTCACGTCCAGGAGTACGGCACACGCCACCAGCACGACTTCCATCTGACACCATATTTCTTGGAGTCCGTGCTAGATCAATCTCTTCAACCTCATCGTTTCTCTAACTCAGCCATCACGCGGCGGGCGAGGTGGGGGTTTGCCGATAGTCGGTTTCCTCAACTGTGGTCCCACTTGTAAGGACAACTCCAACGCTCTATCAATATATGGATGTACTCTTCTTCCCAATACAAAAACTTGCATCCATTCTACTCCCTTCGTTCTACTACCTCCGTCCTGGTTTATAGGTCCCCTTTGTAGTTTGTGTCAAATTTTGACTAAAGATTTAACTAACAAAATTTTAATGCATGTCAAGAAAAATTATCTCATTGGATTCGTATTTGAACATAGTTTTCAAAAATATAATGTTTGGTGACATGCGTAAACATTTTGTTAGTTTAATCTTTGGTCAAAATTTGGCACGAAATATAATGGGGACCAATAAACCCGGATGGTGGTAGTATTTGTCAAAATATATATGTATCTAGACATGTTTTAGTATATAGGCACATCCATTTTTGGACAAATGGAAGTCAAGTATTTTGGAATGGAGGGAGTACACAATCAAAAATTTAAGTTAGCACAACTAGTCTAATCCGAGAGTACAACCGAGGATTTGGTTGGGTTCTTCCTCCTTTTGCCGACACGTGGGACATCCAACATCCAGGTCGTGTCATGAAAGAAAATAGAGTGGTAGTTGATAAGTTGAAGCCACGAGATGTGCACCTTGGGTTAAACTGTAAATAGAATCTTACTACTCTTGAGTAACTCCAAAAGCGGCCACCGAAGATCTTTCTTGGATTTGTTTTTCATCACCAGCACATCGAGGTGAAATATGTGCAGGTTCAGTGGGTCCTCTTGCGTTTTCACTGACATGTGGGGCCGCACGTGAGCAAACCGACGATGGGCTCCGCGCGTCCGCTGGCTAGCTGAGAAGAGAGATAGAGGAGTGCTGAGCATGGATTGTAGGAAATTTGTTCTACGTAACCAGCACCTTGATATTCGTGTCTGGTTGTTTCTAGAATAAAAATAAGGAGGTACCTCTACTTATGTTACTCCCACTACGCCTAGCCTAAGGTTAGTAGGTGACCTTGCGCTTGGATCTTCGCCTCTTCCGAAATTCGATGGTTCTACAGTAGTGCTTCTGGCAATCTGACACCAAATGAACTGCTGCACGTCCACCGCTTGTAAGCAAAAGTTTCTCCTCGTGCTGCGAGCCACCGCGCACGCGTTTGAAAGTGCAACTATCCCTAGGTAGCTTTGGTAATTCATAACAATGCTATTCGAAGACTATTATTTTAGGAAAGCTCAATGAATGGCATGGCATGGATGATGAGACTGGATCCCTCAAAATACTTAGGACAAAGGATTGGCTCAAGCTCAAAAGTTCAAGACTCTTCATTTTATATTTTAGTGATCCAAGATCACATTGAGTCTATAGGAAAAGCCAATACTATCAAGGAGGGATGAGGTGTTGCTTAATGAGCCTCTTGCTTCATGTGCTTAATGAGCCTCAAAATCTCAAGACTCTTCATGTGCTTCATGTGCTTAATGAGCAAATCGGTCTTACTGATAGGGATCTCGGTCTCACCGAGATGGGATTGTAATCTCTCTGTTTCCCTTCGTAACGTTTCGGTCTAACCGAAGTGAGCGATCGGTCCCACCGAGATTGCAATGTAAACTCTTTGTTTCCCTTTTGTAACATTTCGGTCTCACCGAAAAGAGCAAATCGGTCCCACCGAGTTTACCTGACCAACTCTCTTTAAAGCTTATTACCAAATCGGTCTCACCGAGTTTGTGTAATCGGTCTTACCGAGATTACGTTATGCCCTAACCCTAACCAAATTGGTCTCACCGAGATGCATGTCAGTCCCACCGAAAATCACTAACGGTCACTAGGTTTCCTAAATCGGTCCGACCGAGTCTGTTGAATCGGTCCCATCGAGTTTGGCAAATTGTGTGTAACGGTTAGATTTTGTGTGGAGGCTATATATACCCCTCCACCTCCTCTTCATTCGTGGAGAGAGCCATAAAAACAAACCTACACTTCCAACTTACCATTTCTGAGAGAGAACCACCTACTCATGTGTTGAGACCAAGATATTCCATTCCTACCATATGAATCTTGATCTCTAGGCTTTCCCAAGTTGCTTTCCACTCAAATCTTCTTTCCACCAGATCCAAAGCCTATGAGAGAGAGTTGAGTGTTGGGGAGACTATCATTTGAAGCACAAGAGCAAGGAGTTCATCATCAATGCACCATTTGTTACTTCTTGGAGAGTGGTGTCTCCTAGATTGGCTAGGTGTCACTTGGGAGCCTCCGACAAGATTGTGGAGTTGAACCAAGGAGTTTGTGAGGGCAAGGAGATCGCCTACTTCGTGAATATCTACCACTAGTGAGGCAAGTCCTTCGTGGGCGAAGGCCATTGTGGGATAGACAAGGTTGCTTCTTCGTGGACCCTTCGTGGGTGGAGCCCTCCGTGGACTCGCGCAACTGTTACCCTTCGTGGGTTGAAGTCTCCATCAACGTGGATGTACGATAGCACCACCTATCGGAACCACGCCAAAAACATCCATGTCTCCAATTGTGTTTGAATCCTCCAAACCCTTCCCTTTACTTTCTTGCAAGTTGCATGCTTTAATTTCCGCTGCCTATATACTCTTTGCATGCTTGCTTGAATAGTGTGATGATTGCTTGACTTGTCCTAAAGTAGCTAAAATCTGCCAAACTCTAAAATTAGGAAAAGGTTAAGTTTTTAATTGGTCAAGTAGTCTAATCACCACCCTCTAGACATACTTCAAGGTCCTACAAGTGGTATCAGAGCTTTGGTCTCCATTTGCTTTGATTTCCATAGTTTTTGGTTGTCATAGCCTTGGTTTCACAACCTAGGAGAGTATGGCGTCTAGCGAGGGAAATTATCACCGTAGAGGTCCTTACTTTGATGGTACTAATTTTGCTAGTTGGAAGCATAAGATGAAAATGCATATTCTCGGACATAACCCCGCCGTTTGGGCAATTATTTGTATTGGCTTGCAAGGTGAATTCTTTGATGGGAGAGAACCGAACCGTGAAGCTAATGCAGAAGAATTGAAGATGCTGCAATACAACGCTCAAGCTTGTGATATCATCTTCAACGGATTGTGCCCCGAAGAATTCAACAAAATCAGCCGTCTTGAGAATGCAAAGGAAATTTGGGATACTTTGATTGATATGCATGAAGGTACCGAATCCGTCAAGGAATCCAAGTTGGATGTGCTCCAAAGTCAGCTTGACAAGTTCAAAATGAAGGATGGTGAAGGCATCGCTGAAATGTACTCTAGGCTTGCACTTATCACAAATGAGATTGCCGGCTTAGGGAGTGAAGAGATGACCGACAAATTCATCATCAAGAAGATCCTAAGAGCATTGGATGGAAAGTATGATACCATGTCCACATTGATCCAAATGATGCCAAACTACAAAGATCTCAAGCCAACGGAAGTCATTGGAAGAATTGTTGCTCATGCGATGTCACTCAAGGATAAGGAGGAACCTCACAACAAGTCAAGTGGTTCTTACAAAGCCTCAAGTGAAGCCCCCACATCATCAAGTGAGAAACAAACCTTCAATGAAGAATTGAGCTTAATGGTGAAGAACTTTAACAAATTCTAGAAGACTAGAACCAAAGAAAGAAGCTCCAAGTCAAGGTCTTACAATGACAAAAGATCTTCTAGTCGAGAGCACAATTGCTACAATTGTGGGAGACCCGAACACTATTCCAATGAGTGTACGACACCCTACAAAAGAAGAGAAGATTCTCCAAGAAGAAGAAGCAAAAGAGAAGAATCACCACCAAGAGAGAGAAGGAGTAGAGATGATCGTTATGAACGAAGACCCTCATGGAGAAGCAAGGATTCGGAAAGGAAGGACAAGTCATCAAGGAGCTACACAAAACAAAGACATCAAGCTCATGTTGGTGAATGGGTATCCGGCTCCGACTCCGACAATCACTCCGAGAGAAGCTATCACTCCGACTCCGAATATACTCAAGATGAAGGTGTTGCCGGTCTAGCACTTGTGTCAACCAACTCCTACGACATATTCGATTCACCAAATGAAGGAATTGGAAGATGCTTCATGGTCAAAGGTCCAAAGGTAACACATCCTGAGTATGTTGATTTCAATAGTGATGAAGATGACTTGCTTGTGGATGATGATTTACTTGTTGACAACTCTAGTGATGAATACTATGATGAAACATCGATTAATCATGCTAATCAAGATAAAACGAATGACAATGATGAGAAGATTGAGCTTCTAACTAAAGAACTAAACACTCTTAAGTTGGCTCATGAAACTATCTTTGAAGATCATCGAGAACTTTTAAGGGCTCATGAGAAGTTACACTTTGAAAAGCTCAATCTTGAGCAAGAGCATGATTTCTTAAAAGCAATCAATGATGATCACCGCAAGAAAAGTTCTTATTACATTGCCAAGAGTTTACTCTTATCTACTTACATGCCTCAAGTCAAGTCTAGTAACAAGTACAAGAAAGATACTTCCTCTAGTAGTAACAATAATAATGTCAAATCCAATATTGATGCTTCTAGTAGTTCTCTTGATTCCACTAATGATTCTCTTAGCCAAGTTACACTTGAGCAAGAAAATAGCTTATTGAAGGGAATTATAGAGAAAGGCGTTTACAAGAGCCTTGCCGGGAGTAAGCAATTCGAGGAAATTGTACGCAAGCAAGGAAGGCACCGGAAGAATCAAGGAGTTGGTTTTGAACGAAAGTTCAATGCCAATGGAGTTGAGTGGGAAGAAGATCAATACCCCAAGACGAAGTTTGTTCCTCAACAAGAGAAGTATGATCCTACTTCCTTCAAGGGAACACAAGCTCAAGATGATCTTCCACCACAAGACCACAAGAACAAAGGCAAGGACAAGCTTCAAGAAGATATTGATGCATTTGAAGAAGCACCTAAAGCCTCGTTCAAGTGGGTTCCAAGACTACGTCAAGTTCTACTTCATCAAGTACAACTACAACTCCGAGGATTCCCATCAAGATGATGTGGATCCCGAAGAAGAAGAACTAGAGAGTTCTTGAGGGTGACTCCGCCAACATTCTTCACTCATATCATTATGGCAAGAACAAGTGCAATCAACTTCCACATCTTGCATGTCGGAGTATTGGGCCACGGGTAGGCTAACCCGAGTCCCAGGACCTTTCAAGAAATTGGGGCAGGCCGCGCCCCTCAAGCCGAGTCCCAGGAGCGACTCCAAGACAAGCCGAGTCCCAGACGGCGACTCCGAGACAAGCCGACTCCGAGCTGGCGACCTCCAGAGAGGCCGACTATGGAGAGTCGGCCCATGACTCCTCCCTCATCCCGAAGTACGCTGTGGGGTACGGTCACGGCGTGGCCGTTCCCCCTGCTTACGAAGGGCCGGCATGGCTACGGTGAGCCGTATCGTTGGAAGATCTCCGGCGAGGCGCGACACTGTTGCCATGCCTGCCCTGACCTCAGCCACAGTGCGCTACGCACTATGCCCATGATGCCGGCCTGTACGGCCCGAAGACGGCGGGGCCGCCTGTCAGTGGGTGGGCCAAAGGCGGCTTGGGTGCCCCGAAGACGGACCTGTGGGAGTCGGCCTCCTTGGAGTCGCCCGACTCCTCCCCAGGGCCCCACGAGCCATTAACCAGATAGGATGGGGAGTGGCGACAGTGATTGCCTGATAAACGGCGGCACTGTTGTCACGATCCAGTGACCGAGCCTGCGTCATCAGGAGTGCCACTACAGTATCAAGCCTGTCCGTGGGACCCGCCAGTCGGCGGGCCCTAGAAGCTGGCAGGGAAGACGGCGACCTGAGAGACAGACGGCTGGGACCCGCGCCCAGCCGGATTACCATTGTACCCTCGGGGGTAGGCCTATATAAACCCCCCGGGGCACCCATGCAAAGGGTTCGAATCCATTAGCACTAGACCAGATCACACAGGGGGGAGAGAGCTAGCCTTTCCCTCTCCTGCCTCCCGAAACAGCTCCAGGAGCACCATTGTGGTTACTTTGCCTTAGTGATCATGCGGAGACCCCGTAGAGCAGCAGTAGGGGTGTTATCTCCTAGGAGAGCCCTGATGCTGGGTAAGTTCCGCCGGCGTGCATGTCTTCGCCTCATCCCGCTTCCAGGCACCGGCGACGTTCTACTCGCTCCCACCATGATAAGCCATCCTTTGGCATATGTCGTACCCAACCCCCGACATTTGGCGCCCACCGTGGGGCGAGGTGCACCGTCGTCCGGAGATCTGCTCTGGACGGGAACCCTGTTCCTCCCCGGCGAGCACAGCCAGCCTGGCACGCCGGATGGCGTCTGTGCTGACGCGCTGCACGGCGCTGAGATCGCCTGTGCGGCCAGCTGCCTCGCCGATCTTATCGGCGAGGTTCGCCTCTCCGATGAGCCTGCGTCCGACGCAGGCACGAGTGTCCCCGAGAGCCTCCTCGCGGGCCTCCTCGACCAACTCCATGTCGCCGGCGAGCCTGCCGCGGACCTGGAGTCCATAGGATCCACCGACCCGATGCTGGTCGACTCCGACACCGCGTCGCTTGACGCGTTCCCCACCAACGTGGTGGTCTACGACGAGCCGCTCTCTTACGCGGGGAGCGGCGGAAACACTGTCACTGAGGTCCTCGTCCTCGACCACGGCGAGCGCTCCGGCGAAGGAGCGCACGACCCGCTTGACGCGGCACTGCGAGGCCTTGTAGCGCCGATTCTGGAAGACGCCGACGCCGAGACGCTGGAGGTGCTCCGCCTTCAGCTTGTCGAGGGCGCGAAGAAGCTGGCAAGCATGAGGCGCTTGTCAGAAGCTTACCAACACAAGATGGATCGCGCCGTAGGCGGCTCGCCGGCTCCGACCGGGCCTAGCCGCCTAGGCGCGGTCCGACAGCGCGGCGTGGCAATCGCCAACCTCTTCGGGGCCGATCGCCCTATGTATGCCACGCCCGCAGAGAATATCCGTGCCGCCCAGGCGGCGGCAGACGAGCTCGACAACTTCGAAGGCGAAGAGCGCCGCGTAATGACGGAGCGAGTTCAGCAGCTCCTCGACGCGGCTGCCACGCAGAATGATGCCGGATGCCGCACCGAGGCGCCGCAGCGCCAAAACGACGACCCACCGCCTCGCCGAGACCAAGGAGCAACGTCATGAACACCGACTAGCGGGGCCCGTGGGAAGAAGGACAAGGAGCCGGCTGTCAGCCATAGTCGGACTCACATCACCATCGAGCGCGACCAAGACGGCCGCCCCAAAGCGATGGAACGGCGGGATGACTATCTGCCTCCCCCTCCTCGCAGAGAAAGGCGAGTCTCCTCGCCGCCCGTGGAACATCCGACTCTCGGCGACTGCCTTGGCCGCCGAGAGGGAGTCGGAGAGAACGACGCCCGCCACCGGATCGACCGACTCCACTGATCCCTGGCATTGGAAGAAGAAGACGAGTTGGGTCCCCCCCTGCTTTGGACCCCGCATCCGAGATGAGCCCTTCCCCAAAGGGTTCACGCTCCCCCGAGACACGCCCAAATACACCGGCACCGTGAAGCCGGAAGATTGGCTGGTCGACTACTCCACCGCCGTCAACATAGCGAACGGCAACAAGCGTGTTGCCGTAAGATACATCCCGCTCATGCTCCAGGGCTCAGCCCGGACGTGGTTGAACAGTCTGAAGCCTCGCAGCATCAACAGCTGGGTCGACTTCACCGAGGCTTTCGTCTGCAACTTCACCAGCACGTACAAGCGACCTCCCAAGCCATGCCAACTCTCCTTGTGCATGCAAGGCCCTGATGAGTCTACTCGCGACTGCCTCATGCGCTGGGGTGAACTCCGGAACTCCTGCGAGGGTGTGCATGAGGTGCAGGCCATAGAGTACTTTACTGCCGGGTGCAGAGAAGGCACCCTCCTCAAGAACAAGCTCCTCTGCGAGGAGCCGGAGACCCTCGATGAGCTGCTAATCACAGCAGACTAGTACTCCACGGCCGACTCCTCCATGAAGGCGGAGATTCGGGTCAGCACAACTGGCAAAGTCGCCCCTCAGGCTCCAAGAACTCCGGCTGGAGACACCAGTTGGCGGCAACAGCAGAATGACCAGAAGCGCAAAGCCCCGCAGCCGACTTCCGACAGTCGGCAAGTGGCAACAGCAGAAGACCAGCAGTTGGAGGGACCGCCTCCAGCGAAGCAATAGAAGAGCGGCAAATCCAACTGGCTGCCAGCTTTCTCCTATGAGTAGACTCTAGACGGTCCCTGCAAGTTCCACAGCGGCGCGAAGCCGTCAAACCACACCACCAGGAAATTCCACTGGCTGACTAGAATCGCCAAGGGGGACGGCCTGCTCCCTCCCCCTCCTGCTGGGCCGCCTCCTCCACAGCCGCCCCAGTAGCCGGCCGTCAGGCCAGTCGGCGCGATACAAGACGAGTTCCCGGATGAGCACGGAGCCTATGTGGTGTTCACCAGTGTAGTGGATGACTGACGCAGTAGGCGCCAACAGCAGCAAGAAGTGAATGCGGTTGCGACAAGTACTCCATAGTTCATGCATTGGTCCGAAAAGCCTATCAGTTGGAGCAGAGCTGATCACCCAGAGGTGATGCCGAGTCCAGGCTCCTACGCCTTGGTCTTAGGTGCCACACTCGCCACAGATAGGCGGGCCGCTCGCTTCTCGCGAGTACTGATAGACAGAGGCAGCAGTACCAACATCTTGTACAAGGATACAATGGAGAAATTAGGAATCAAGCGAAGACAGCTTCAGAGCAGCCGGACTGTGTTCCACGGAATCGTCCCTGGCCTTTCCTGCTCACCAATCGGCAAGATCCTGATAGATGTCCTCTTCGGAGACAAGGATCATTTCCGCCGAGAGCCAATTTGGTTTGAGGTGGTGGACCTTGAAAGCCCATATCATGCGTTGCTTGGCCGACCCGCCTTGGCCAAGTTCATGGCGGTCCCCCACTATGCCTACCTCAAGATGAAGATGCCGAGTTCCAAGGGAATCCTAACTATGTCCGGCGACTACAGGAAGTCGTCCGCTTGCGCGCCGAAAGCAGTCGGCTGGTCGAGTCTTTGGTGATCGCGGCTGAGAAACGGCTTCTTGATCGGGTCGTGGCGATGGCCGGCAAGCAGCCCGAGTTATCGCCCGACCCCAAGGAGTCGGAAGCAGAAGGATCATTCAAGCCGGCCAAAGAAACAAAGAAGATACCGTTGGACCCGGAGCACCCGGAGAGATACGCTGTCATGGGCACAGGCCTTGATAGCAAATAGGAAGGCGAGCTCGTTGATTTCCTCCATGAGAATCGCTACATCTTCGCATGGTCCCCCAAGGACATGCCTGGTGTCCCGGCGGAATTCGCCGAGCACAAATTACACGTTCGATCTGATATGAAGCCCATCAGACAGCCCTTGCGCCGCCTGTCAGAAGAGAAAAGAAGAGTTGTTGGAGAAGAAATAGCCCGGCTCCTGGCAGCCGGCTTCATCATGGAAGTGTTTTTTCCAGAGTGGCTGGCAAACCCAGTACTGGTGCTGAAGAAGAACAAGCAGTGGCGAATGTGCATTGATAACACGAGCCTCAACAAAGCTTGCCCCAAGGACCCATTTGCTCTGCCGAGAATCGATCAGGTGATAGACTCCACAGCCGGATGCGAGCTGTTGAGTTTCCTGGACGCATATTCAGGATATCACCAAATCAAGCTGAATCCGGCTGACAGACTGAAGACCGCCTTCACCACGCCATTTGGAGCCTTCTGCTACCTGACCATGACGTTCGGCTTAAGAAACGCCGGCGCCACCTTTCAGCGTTGCATGCAGAAGTGCCTCCTGAAGCAACTCAGCAGAAATGCCCATGTCTATGTGGATGATGTAGTGGTGAAGACGGAGAAGCGTGGAACCTTGCTGGAGGACCTCAAGGAAACATTTGAGAATCTGCGCCGTTTCCAGATCAAGCTCAACCCAGAGAAGTGCGTTTTTGGAGTACCAGCCGGCCAGCTCCTCGGTATCCTGGTCTCCGAACGCGGCATAGAGTGCAATCCTGTGAAGATCAAGGCCATCGAGAGGATGGAAGCACCCAGATGACTGTTAGATGTGCAGAAGTTCACCGGCTGTTTGGCATCCATCAGCCGATTCATCAGTCGGCTAGGCGAGAAGGCTCTCCCCTTGTATCAGCTCATGAAGAAGACGACCTTCTTTGAGTGGACTCCCAAGGCGGACGAGGCTTTTCTCCAGCTAAAGAAGATGTTGACTACTCCCCCTATGCTGGCGGCTCCGACTCCCAAAGAGCCCATGCTCCTATACATTGCCGCCACTAGTCGAGTAGTCAGCACAGTCATTGTAGTCGAGCGCAAGGAGGAAGGCAAGGCGCTACCTGTCCAGAGACCGGTATATTACTTGAGCGAGGTGCTGTCGGCCTCCAAGCAGAACTACCCCCATTACCAGAAGATGTGCTACGGCGTGCATTTTGCCGCCAAGAAAATGAAGCCTTACTTCCAAGAGCATCCAATCACTGTGGTCTGCACAGCTCCACTAGCTGAGATCATCGGAAGCCGAGATGCTTCTAGCCGAGTGGCCAAATGGGCCATCGACCTGGCCCCCTACACCATCTACTACGAGCCCCACACCGCCATCAAGTCGCAAGCACTGGCCGACTTCCTCGTCGATTGGGCTGAGACCCAGTATCTGCCGCCAGCGCCCGACTCCACCCATTGGCGGATGCACTTCGACGGCTCCAAGATACGCACCGGCTTGGGAGCCGGCGTCGTCCTCACTTCCCCCAAGGGCGACAAGCTCAGATATGCGCTGCAGATCCACTTCGCCGCCTCCAACAACGTGGCCGAATACGAGGCGCTCATCCATGGGCTCCGGCTTGCCAAAGAACTCGGCATTCACCGGATCCTGTGTTATGGCGACTCTGACTTGGTGGTCCAGCAATCATCTGGCGATTGGGACGCCAAGGACGCAAATATGGCGAGCTATCATTTCCTCGTCCAACAACTCAGCGGATACTTCGAGGGGTGCGAGTTCCTCCACGTGCCAAGGAACGACAACGACCAAGTAGACGCCTTGGCACGAATCGGCTCCACCCGCCAGGCAATACCATCTGGTGTCGCCCTCCGGCGCCTCCTCAAGCCTTCTATCAAGCCGTCACCAGAATCAGATTCAATCTTTGTGCCGACTCCGCCTGAAGAAGACGGATCCAACTCCAAGAAACACACAGTCGAAGCCGGCCCAGGGACTTCAGAACCCGGCCCGGGGACTGCAATGGCAAGATCAAAGACTCCAGAGCTCGTCCCGGGGACTGCTCCAGTCGGCCCCGGGACTTTTTCAAATCAGCAAGCGGCTGCGGACTCCAACCCGCCGCCTCCCAGCCCGGCCGCCCTTGTCCAAGTCGCACTAGTGGCAGTTGAAGAAATAGCAGCACCTTCATGGGCCCAACCCATCCTCAGGTTCTTAGTAAACGGAGAGCTGCCAACCGATGAAATCTTGGCTCGACAAGTGCAACACCGAGCAGCAGCCTACACCATAGTCAACAGAGAGATGGTCAGGCGCAGCGTTACCGGCGTCTTCCAATGCTGCGTCGAGGTAGAACAAGGCCAAGCAATCCTCAGAGACATCCATGAAGGCGAGTGCGGTCACCACGCGGCCTCCAGGGCACTCGTCGCCAAATCCTTCCGGCACGGTTTCTTCTGGCCAACTGCCCTGGAAGAGGCCAAAGAGTTAGTCCAAAAGTGCAAGGGGTGCCAGATTTTCCGTTCCAAGCCACTTCAGCCAGCTTCCGCACTCAAGACTATCCCCATCGCCTAGCCCTTTGCAGTCTGGGGCCTAGACATGGTGGGACCATTCAAGACGGCACGAGGTGGCTTGACTCACCTACTTTTCGCAGTGGACAAATTCACCAAGTGGGTGGAGGTGAAACCCATCAAGAAGTTGAATGGTCCGACTGCAGTGACCTTCATCGTTGACATCACAACTCGGTACGGCATCCCACACAGCATCATCACCGACAATGGCACGAATTTCGCCAAAGGCGCCGTGGCCCGTTTCTGCGTGACACAGGGCATCCGACTGTACTTAGCGTCCGTTGCCCATCCGCAATCAAACGGCCAGGTGGAGCGAGCGAACGGCCTCATCTTATCCGGCATCAAGCCTCGACTCGTCGTACCGCTGAGCGATCTGCCGGCTGTTGGCTTGAGGAGCTGCCAGCCGTCCTCTGGAGCCTGCGCACGACTCCAAACAAGTCAACCGGCTTAACACCCTTCTTCATCGTCTATGGTGTTGAAGCCGTCATCCCAAAGGACATAGAGTTCGACTCCCCGCGAGTCACCATGTACACCGAGGAAGAAGCAGAAGAAGCACGTCAAGACGGCGTCGATCTGCTCGAAGAGGGCCCGCTGTTGGCACTCAGCCGGTCCAGCATCTACCAGCAGAGTCTGCGTCGATACTACAACAGGAAGGTCAGGCCAAGACTTTCTAAGAAGGCGACCTTGTGCTCCGACTGATCCAGCGAACAGCCGGCCAGCACAAGCTATCGGCACCTTGGGAAGGCCCCTTTATCATTAGCAAGGTGCTAGGGAACGACGCCTACTACGTGATCGGCGCTCAGAAGCCCCGAGCGCGCAAGAGGAACGACTCCGGCAAAGAGACAGAGCGCCCGTGGAATGCAAATCTTCTTCGAAGATTTTACAGTTGATGCAGTATGTATCGCACTACCCCTTTTGTATTAAAGTACTAAGACTTTGGGCCCCCCGAGACGAGCTCGGGGAATGCCCTTTTTGTTATCTATATGATAATAATTATGCCTTCGAGTACATTACTTTCATTACAATCCGCTTGGCACTGGGCCAGACTAGTCGGCCCGGGGACTCGCCGCCTTGCGCTATGAGGAGCTTCCAGCAGTCAGACAAGTAGTGTGTGGTACCCAATCCGCCTCCTGGCAAAGCCGTAGCTCGCAGAGCGACTGTGAGGCAGGCAGGAGTGAGGAAGAACGGGCGCCCACACGAAAAATGGCTAAGGACCTAAAGCACGAACATAGCATAAGACGGCCTCCAGCATTTCTGAAGCAGAAAGCCGACTCATGAGTAGTCGGCTCGCCGTCTTTATTAACCTCTATCAAGGACGGCCGACTCTTGGGTAGTCGGCCTGTCGCTTTCTATCCGACTTGCTAAAGAAACTCTAAACGGCCAAGCACTTGCCTTCCCAAAGTAGCCAAGCACTTGACCCAGCGATAGTTCGTAGAGCGGCTGTCCGACTGGCAAGGCAGCGAGTAAAGGAAGGCGGCAAGGGAAAAGCCTAAAGAGCAGTAAGCAAGGAAAGACGGAAATCAAATAAATATTTACATAGGCCCTTGGCCGAATCATGGAATAGAAGTTCAAGATACACCCCGCGGGTGGAATTGTCCGAATCTAACAAAGTTTCAAAAGATTACTAAGACAAACAAGCAGAGGTGGAAAAGGCAGTCTAGGAGGCGGCATCTGGGATCGGAGGATCGGAGGAGACGGCGGTGTCAGGCGCCGGGGCAGTCGGCTGGGCGGTCTCGGTTTGATCACCTCCGGCGGCAGTCGCCTTCTCTCGACGCGGCTCGTTGCTGGAGGCGCGGTCGAGCTGAGGCTGGCCGCCTGCTCCGTCTTCTGGCACCTCCGCCTCACCTTCGGCCTCCGCCTCGTCCTCCTCCTCGGTGCTGGAGTCGATCACCTCCGCCGAGTCCTCGCCATACTCCGAGTTCATTCCGAACCACTCTGGCGGCACTTCCTCGCCGCCTTCAGCCCGCTCGGGCACGAAGACACTGGTGTCCGTGTACTCGGTGATGGCCGCCACACGCTCGACAAGGGCGCCCTCCACGGCCTCCAGCTCGGCCTAGGCTTCTGACCGGAACGCGGCCAAACGGTCCAGGTCCAGCCCTGGATACCAAGCCTTGACAAACTCCAAGGCCCGGCACGCTCCGGCCTGGGCCGAGGAGCCCTTCCAGGCCTCAAGACGGCCGGCAGCGACTTCCAACCAGTCGGCGGTCCGACTGGCGGTGCGCAGAGCCGGCATGTCCGGCCACAAAGCGGCAACCGCCTGGGCGCCGGCACGCTGAAGCCGGCCCATCTGCCGGTGGGCCGGACGAAGACGGGCTTCAATGCTCAGGAGCTGCTCATCAACGGTTCGGGGGGCATTAGCGGTGATCTCCTCACCGCTTGCCCTTTGCGCCTCACGAGCAGCCTCGATGGCCAGAGGGACTGCCTGCGAGTGACCAGGGAAGAAGTATGCCAAGACAAAAAAGAAGAAAGTCGAAAATCAGAAGTCGGCCTGACACATAGTCGGAAGCCCGAAGAAACGAAAGAAACTTACCATCAACAATATCCTCGATCTCGTGGAAGTCGGAGGTCAGCATCGCCTCCCTGTCAGTCCAGGAGGAGCGCTCGCTCTCAAACTTGGCCAGGAGAGCGGCCTCCTTCTCGGCCTCGTCCTGCGCCTTCTTGAGCAGTTCCTTCTGCTCGGCCAGCTGCGCCGCCAGCAGGTCGCGCTCCGTGGCAAGCTTGCCACACTCCTCCTCCTTGGCACGCCGGGCGGTATTGGCCTCGCCCAGCTACTCCTGAAAAACGGCGTTGGCTCCTGAAGAACGAAAGAGGAGACAAATAAGTCGTCAGCAAAGAAGATCGCCAGGAAGATCCGGCCCGTCTGCTCAGCAGTCGGCCCGAATCTCGGGGACTACAGCCCGCGGGTGCGCCAGCGCGCCCCCGCGAAGAAGAAGAACTTACTCCGGCTTTCCAACAAGTCGGCAGCCCGCTTGCTCAACTCCTCTACATTGCGGTTGAAGGAAGTGGCGCGGAGGTTGTGATACTCCTACAATAATTCATTGAAGACAAAGTTAGTATTTGGAGCTCGCCAGAGGGAGTTCCGAACCGCCTGCTCAGCAGCCATCCCGGAACTCGGGGACTACACCCAATGGGTGCGCTGGCGCGCCCCCACAAAGAAAAACAAGAATCGAAAAGAAGAAGGAAACGTACTCGGACGGCCGTCCGTGCTGCCAGATGCGCCCTGGTGCAAGTTTGAAGGGCGTCGCCTTCAACACGCAGCTTCGCCTGAACGTCTAGAAGCGCTTGGTTCAGCGGCCCGGTGCTGCCTCGGCGCACCCACCCGGTGGGCGCGGCGCTTGTGGCCTCGGCGTCTAAGGTTGCCGAGCTAGCGGCGCCGGTCTCCCGAGGTTGCGGCGCCGAGGTCGACCTCTCAAGACGGCGGCGCACCGGCGAGACGACTTGGAGAAGCAGCCGCGCCTCGGCCTCGTCCGTGACCGGCGGCTCCGACGGACCCACCGGCTGTTCGCCGTGAGTTCTCCCAGACGGCGGTGGAGGTGGCGGTGGCGGCTCGAGAGTGTCCGACATGGAAGCCTCGCCGCTCTTCTTCTCCACGACGGGGTTCTCAGTGCCGGCCTCCCCGGTCTGCCCTGTGAACTCCGGAGGCGGCGGTGCAGACGACAGTGGGGGAACGAGCATCGCCGATCGGCGACGCACAGCCTCCTCGGCATGCCGTCTCGCCGCAAGGGCGGCTTCGGCATCCTCTAGCTTCTTCTGGGCCGAGGCGGCCGCCCTGTCGGCCTCCGCCTTCTCCAAACGTTCGGCCTCCTCCTCCTCGCGCTTCTCCCGCGCATTTCGCTCCGTCGCCTCCTGGAGGTCGGTGGCGGGGTCGGCCCGCCGAGTATTGGCGGACGTCTCTGCCGACCCCATGACGGAGGGGATGGCAACTCTCTTAAGAGAAAGAGGGGCCCTAAAGAAGAATGGAGGGAGTATAAAAGAAGACTCGGACAAAATTCAATGAAGGAAAATAAAAAAGTGTAAAGACTTACGCAGAGACTAGCGGCGGCCTTCTCACTTCCCTTCGGAAGCGGTTGGCCTTCGCGGCCGCCTCCTCCCGTCTGGTCGCGACGGCCGCCCCCTTGAACTTCTTCAATTTGCCGCCGGGCGCACTCGGCCAGGCGTGACGCCTCTTCGCGCCGCCTTGGCCAGCCAGGTCGGCGGAGGAGCCGGCGGCCGACGAGCCGACCCTCGGCTGGTGGCACGGGGCGACTTCCCCTTCGGCGTCGTCGTCAGGACAGTCGGCGAAGGTGGCCGAGGGCCTGAAGTCGCCTTCTGCTCCTCCTCCTCCGCCTTCGGTGTCGGCTTCCATCGCCGCCGCCCCCAAGTCGGGGTTGTCGACGTTGCTCTTCGCGCGATCGGGGACATACTCGCGGGGCTGTCTCGTGGCGCCGGCTGCAGGCTGCATAAGGGGATTCTAGCTCAGAAGAAACCGACAAGAGTCAGGAGACGGAGTCCGCCGCAAAAAAAGACAAAACAATAGAGGGACGCGACTTACCACTGGTGGGGGGTTGTCACGCGAGTACGGCTCCTTGCCGAACTGTCAGTCCTCCCGTACTCGCAGTTCGTGATATAATTCACCATGTTTGCCACCTCCGCGCGGGGCATCTCCTTGGTGCACATCCGACTCAGGTCTCAGAGGCCGCTCATCTGACAGATCAGGTGAGGCCGACCTTGGAGCGGGGGAACTCGGCGCGCCACGAAGGCGGCAAGCAAGTCGGCCCCGACGAGACCCTCTGACTGCGTCAAGACCCGGAGTCGCGCTACGGCGGCGGCTCTGGCGGGAGTCAGCGTCTTGACTCTGTGAGACCAGCTGGGGAGTCTCCCAGTTAGGGGGGTGGTGTTGTAGGGCGGCAGGTTGACCCAGTCGCCGTCGGAGGCGAGGTTCTTCACGTAGAAGTATGAGCGCTGCCACATATTCACCGACTTGATCAGCGTGATGGGAGGAAAGGGGTTGTCGGCCGTCGAGCGCCGCATCGCGATGAAGGCGCCGCACTGAGCCGGCACGCCGGCGATGTGCGTGCCGAGCTTAGAAGAGAAGAATTCTCCCCACAGCTCGATGGTGGGGAGAACGCAAAGAAAACCTTCGCACAGAGTGGCGAAGGCGGAGAGCAACACCATCGTATTCGGAGTGAGGTGGTGCGGTTGAAGGCTGTGGAACTCCAAGAACGAGCGGAAGAACCCGCTCGCCGGCAGCCCCAGGCCGCGCATGAGGTGCGAGCGGAAGATGACCCGCTCGCCCTCCTCCGGAGCCGGCCGGATCTCCCCCTCCGTCGCGGCGCGGGCACGCACGAGGTCCGCACTGGGGAGACGGTGTGTCCGGCGGAGGAACTCGATGTGTTCCTCTTCTACCTCCGAACCATCCCATACGCCGGAGCGCACGGCGGGAGCCGCGGCGGAGGAGGAGCTCATCGCCGTGGTGTGGGATGCTCTTGCTCAACGGCGGAGGCAGGAAGGAGAGAAGGCAAGACGAAGCGGGGGAGCGGGGAAGAAGGGCGCGCGTGCTGTGTCGCTCCGCTCCCCCCCGCCTACTTATAGCCCTATGGGCTGAGAAGCCGAGGGGGCGGGCGTGGGGTTAACTGCGCACGATGCCCCCATGCCGCCCCACGATCTACCCCATGATCTACCCCACGAAGTTACTGCACGGAGTAACGACGTGGGAAAACTAACCGTCCACGGCCGCAGCGGATCCGTCCATATGCCGAGGCACGGTAGTGGCGGGCCCCACCTGACGGCCCATCCCGTCGCGCGTGTGGGCAGGTAGACTGCCCTCTCCACGTGGCGCCGCGCGATTGGGCCGCCCAGATGGCTGCGGGGAAGCGTATCAGGCACGCCGCCTGGTTTCCCGCCGCGACTTTCGAGCTGCGGCTCTTGGCTAAACATCTGACTCTCGACAGTCGGCCCAAGGGAAGACGGCAGCCGAGTTCCAGAGTCCGCCCCTGGAAGGTTGAAACTGTTGAAGCCCCACAATGTAGCGTCCGCAGGGCTTCACCAGCTTCGGGGACTACTGTCGGAGTATTGGGCCACGGGTAGGCTAACCCGAGTCCCAGGACCTTTCAAGACATTGGGGCAGGCCGCGCCCCTCAAGCCGAGTCCCAGGAGCGACTCCAAGACAAGCCGAGTCCCAGACGGTGACACCGAGACAAGCCGACTCCGAGCTGGCGACCTCCAGAGAGGCCGACTATGGAGAGTCGGCCCATGACTCCTCCCTCATCCTGAAGTACGATGTGGGGTACGGTCACAGCGTGGCCATTCCCCTTCCCCCTGCTTACGAAGGGCCGGCATGGCTACAATGAGCCGTATCGCTGGAAGATCTCCGGCGAGGCGCGGCACTGTTTCCATGCCTGCCCTGACCTCAGCCATAATGCGCCACACACTGTGCCCACGATGCCGTCCTGTACGGCCCGAAGACGGTGGGGCCGCCTATCAGTGGGTGGGCCGAAGGCGGCTTGGGTGCCCCGAAGACAGACCTGTGGGAGTCGGCCTCCTTGGAGTCGGCCGACTCCTCCCCAGGGCCCCACGAGCCATTAACCAGATAGGATGGGGAGTGGCGACAGTGATTGCCCGATAGACGGCGGCACTGTTGTCACGATCCAGTGACCGAGCCTGCGTCATCAGGAGTGCCGCTACAGTATCAAGCCTGTCCGCGGGACCCGCCAGTCGGCGGGCCCAAGAAGTCGGCGGGGAAGACGGCGGCCTGAGAGATAGACGGCTGGGACCCGCGCCCAGCCGGATTACCATTGTACCCCCGGGGGGTAGGCCTATATAAACCCCCCAGGGCACCCATGCAAAGGGTTCGAATCCATTAGCACTAGACCAGATCACACAGGGAGGAGAGAGCTAGCCTTTCCCTCTCCTGCCTCCCGAAACAGCTCCAGGAGCACCATTGTAGTCACTTTGCCTTAGTGATCATGCGGAGACCCCGCAGAGCAGCAGTAGGGGTGTTATCTCCTAGGAGAGCCCTGAAGCTGGGTAAGTTCCGCCGGCGTGCATGTCTTCGCCTCATCCCGCTTCCAGGCACCGGCGACGTTCTACTCGCTCCCACCATGATAAGCCATCCTTTGGCATATGTCGTACCCAACCCCCGACATTGCACTAGTTCAAGGAGTCACAAACCCTCATGTTGGTAAGGCAAGGGACAAGGTAACCTAATGTTTTCATGGACATCATCTTGTGTGTGCATCACTCTATGTCTATGGATATTCTTGTTTGTTACTTGTGGGACTAACCCATGTAGGTAAGTTGAAAGTGCAACTCACTCCAAAGGATTGCTCCAAATGATCTACATCAACATTGAGCATCCACATCTTCACCACCTACATGAAGTCATCATCGACAAAACCCAAGGTTAGTTCATCCCTCTAAGGGGGGATCTCACATCTAGGGGGAGCTTAACTCTAAGAATTGAGTCAAAGCAACTCTAATGGTGTGAACATATCAATGCATTATGTAAAAGTGGTAACCCCACTTGAGCTTAAACGATGAGTATGACCTATGATCAAATGTTCTCATTTAACTCCTAAGTCAATATACTCATATATAGATGACCTAGTAATCGCCAATTGTTTGATAGATACTAGAATTGGTTGTGCATGCTTTGCCACATATTTCATTTGCCATCTTATTGTGTGATCATGTTGGTGCATGTTTTACTCATTCAAGGACATCCACTTGTTGTTTTGATTGTTTGGTTTCTTTTCTTTTTGCCAAGTGGATGGACAAGAATGCCTAAGAACTTTCTTTATCTATCTATGTTTTTCTCGTCTCAAACTCTATTCATGCTACATCACAAAATTTGATCAAGTCAGATTCGAACCACTCTGTGTGAGGAGCACTCGGAGTCCCCGATTCGTCATAGACTTAAACTTCCAAAACCTCTTTGTGACTCTCGGTCTGACCGATTCCTCCATTTCGGTCCTACCGAAATCATTAAGTTGATCTGAGTTTTCAATCTCGGTGCAACCGATTTGATCTTTTCGGTCACACCGATTTGCTGTAAATGTACACAGTTATGCATCTCGGTGCCACGGAGTTGTTCCCCTCGGTCACACCGACAGGGTCGGGCTATATATAGTCACGGGCAAAATTTTGGAAATTTCTCCCAAACCCCTTCGCCCGCGCGATAGCTCGCTCTGCCATCGAAGGTCTCCGGATCGTCTCCTCGTCGCTAGCAGCCTCCTGTAGCTGGTCTCCGCCGCTGTCAACGGATTTCGCCCCCGCCGTTGCCGCCGTAGCGAGTTCATCGCCAAGCTAGGGTATGGACTCGATCTTTGTGCTATCCCCGTCTGATTCCTAGCACATGGTGTTCTTATTGAATCTTGCCACGATTGAAACACTCCTATCCCGCCAAAGTAATCCGTAGAGTAGATTAGATTCAAATTTTTAGGGTTAGGTTTCCACCGAAACCATCTCGGACCCACCGAGTTGAAAAACTCGGTCCCACCGATTTGGCCTATGCCATTGCACTAGTGACTCTCGGTCTGACCGAGAATTGCTAATCGGTGCGACTGATTTTAGGATTCTGTGAAACCCTAGCAGTCTCGGTGCCACTGAACTATGACTCGGTCCAACCGAGATCATCAGTTTAGGTTCCAAAACTGCTTCGGTATCACCGAGTTTGAAAATCGGTTGATCCGAAATGCTTTCTGTGGAAAACTAAAACTGAATTTTTGAATCATTCTTTTGCAAAAATCTCTACATTTTGTGATGCTCATCCATTCTACCTCAAGTATAACTCTTCACAGGGTCAGCAGTCCATGTTTATAGCATGTCAGACCAGAGTGACAGTCAGAACAGGTCAGAAGAGCAGATTGACATGAGCAAGGGCACTAGTCCCTCAAGCTCTACAGATGAAGGGAGCAGAAGCACTCCAAGCAACCTGCCTAAGGCTGCTACCAGGTAAAGGAGGAAGAGAACTTTAGACTCAGAGGATGATGACTACAAAACTGAAGAAGATGAGGCTACTTCCAAGAAAGTAGTGCTCAAGAAGGAATATGCCTCTGCAAAGAATACAAAGCCAGGCCTCAACAAGAAAGTTCCTTCCAAGAGGACACCTATGCTGATGGTCAAAGGATCCACTCAAGTGCCAGAACAGACAGAACCCAAGAAGGCACCTGAAAAGTAAGTCACTTCTTCCAAACCCAAGAAAGTTCCCACTGGAGAGACAATGAAGTTTACAATTGAATCAGAGGATGAAGGGGCTCAGGACAAGAAGAAGAAGAGAGTAAGAACCACAACTGCCCAGGGTCTTGGAAAGCCCTCTATGAGGAGAGATTCTGAAGAAGAAGAGGTTACTGCACCAGCACCTAAGGCACCTAAGCTTATGGGTGATGCTATAAGGTCAGGGGCTGCAACATCTAAGCCCAAGGAAGCACCCAAAGCTGCCTCCAAGGCCAAGGTTATACCAAAGATGAATACTAGGAGTATTCCAGCTGCTGAGAAGAACAAGGCCCTAGTGCCAAATGTTGCTGAAGAAGAAGATGAAGAAGGTCAAGTCCTAAGGAAGCTCAAGCCCAAGATACCAGACCACAGTGATGCCCATCCTGTGGCTGAGGACATGAGGATCAGGAAGGACTCAGGGCTGAGGCTGTGGAGGATGGAAGATCCATATGCATCAAGGAGAAGAATTGTTGTTGACTACAAGTTCCATACAAAGGAACAGCAGGACTTCTATGAGACAATTCTGTTGGATAAGAAGCCCATAGTTTGTGATATGAGGTGGGTCGACTGGACCTACATCAAGGACAATGAAGAGCACTATCCTGGAGTGCAAGAAAGCTTTGTTGCTTGTGGAGTTGCTGATTTTGTTAGGCAAAAGCTTACCCACTGGAATGATGAGCTTATCATGCAATTCTACTCCACAGCACACTTTTATCCAGATGGAAGAATTGTTTGGATGTTTGAAGGTACAAGGTACCAGTCAACTGTTGAAGAATGGGCAAGTCTGATCAATGCCCCAAAGGAAAATGAGGATGACCTGGATATCTATGCAAACAAGAAGATGGATCACAATTCCATGGCACACATGTACAAGGAGATCCCAGACAAGGCTGTTGAGACACACAAGTTTGGATCAGTCCACTTTCTGCTATCAGGGCTGCCCACTATCAACTGTATCCTAAGGCACACTCTGTTGCCCAAGTCTGGTAACCATAACATGATCAGAGGGCATGCCATCCACATGTTGCATGTGTTTGATGTGCCACAAAAGTTCAAAGTCATGAGCCTGAAGATTGAAACCATTAAGAGGACTGCAGCAGATCAGAAGAGGAGCTGTGGATATGCACCTTAGATTCAGGAGTTGATAAACTCAAAGATGGGCACAGGGAAATATCAATTGGATAAGGAACATTTTCCACTTTATCCAGACTTTGAGGACAATGAGGTTGTTATGAATGAGAATGATCCATCATCAGTTCAAGCTCAAGAGAAGAAGGAGAAGGCAAAGAAGGAGAAGGCTGCCAGGATGCCAACTCAAGAGGAGGCATCTGAATATTTCTTGAAGAATAAGCAGGAGCAGCTTGGTTACTTGATAGCATCTACACTGAGGATTGAGAAGGGACTGGCCACCCTCACTCAAAATCAGGAGAGCCTAGAGAGAATCATGGAACTCAAATTCGATGACCTTGATGTCAAAGTAACTAAGATTCAGTCAGTGGTAGAGCAGCTGCAGGATGACATGTAGGAGAGGCAGGGCAAGACTACAACAAATGTATTTGCCAGAGTGCCTAGAGCCCAGAGGTCAGTTGCAGTGCCTGTGACAGACACTAGAGCAACATCTTCAGCACCAACTACTGCCCCTTCAGCTCCAGTGCAACCAGCTCCAGCATCAACTCCAACACCCTCTACTTCAACTGAAGCCTTCGTTCTTGGAGTTATCCGGACACCACCACCTGAAGATCAAGCCTGAGAGTCGATCTAGCACTATGCATTTTCTATGAACTTTTTGGTAACTTGTTGCCAAAGGGGGAGAAAATGTATAGATCATAGGCTTCGAGAGAGAGAGAGTGTTGCTTTTGTTCTCTCTTGCTTTATTTGGTGGTTAAACTTGTTTGTTTTTTGATTGCTTGTGATACTTTGCTTTTGAGACATTGATGATCATGTGTTTGATCATAAGCTACACTTATTCATGTTTGATGATATTATCCTATCTATCTTATGTGATCATTCACTTTGCTTGGTGATGAGTGCATATATTCAATGTTTATTATTTGGTGGTTAAACTTGTTTGTTTTTTGATTGCTTGTGATACTATGCTTGTGAGACATTGATGATCATGTGTTTGATCATAAGCTACACTTATGCATGTTTGATGATATTATCCTATCTATCTTACGTGATCATTCACTTTGCTTGGTGATGAGTGCATATATTCAATGTTTATTATTTTGAGCACTCCACCAAGATGTATGTGACATGGAAGAGTAACCCATGAGCCTAATTCATTGTGCATTTGCAGTCCAAAGAAAATCTTAAACTATGCACAAATTTAGGGGGAGCTCTTGCTTATCACATACTTCTCAAAGCGACGATGTTATTCAATCTTATTATCATTTGTCGAAGCTTTGATCTATATGTTGTCATCAATTACCAAAAAGGGGGAGATTGAAACTGCAACTATCCCTAGGTGGTTTTGGTAATTCATAACAACATATAGCTCATTGAGCTAATGCTATTCCAAGACTATTATTTCAGGAAAGCTCAATGAATGGCATGGCATGGATGATGAGAGTGGATCCCTCAAAATACTAAGGACAAAGGATTCTCTCAAGCTCAAAAGCTCAAGACTCTTCATTTTATATTTTAGTGATCCAAGATCACATTGAGTCTATAGGAAAAGCCAATACTATCAAGGAGGGATAAGGTGTTGCTTAATGACCCTCTTGCTTCATGTGCTTAGTGATATGCTCCATTAACCCTCAGCTACTTTCCCACATCCACAAATGACCTAAACCCAAAGCCAAAATCGGTCACACCGATTCTTCCAATCCGGCGCCACCGATCCCAAAAGTCATAGCCACTGCCACAAAACCTAAGCAAATCGGTCTTACCGATAGGGATCTCGGTCTCACCGAGATGGGATTGTAATCTCTCTGTTTCCCTTTGTAACATTTCGGTCTAACCGAAGTGAGCGATCGATCCCACCGAGATTGCAATGTAAACTCTCCGTTTCCCTTTTGTAACATTTCGGTCTCACCGAAAAGAGCAAATCGGTCCCACCGAGTTTACCTGACCAACTCTCTGGAAAGCTTATTACCAAATTGGTCTCACCGAGTTTGTGTAATCGGTCTTACCGAGATTATGTTATGCCCTAACCCTAACCGAATCGGTCTCACCGAGATGCATGTCAGTCCCACCGAAAATCACTAATGGTCACTAGGTTTACTAAATCGGTCCGACCGAGTCTGTTGAATCGGTCCCACCGAGTTTGGCAAATTGTGTGTAACGGTTAGATTTTGTGTGGAGGCTATATATACCCCTCCACCTCCTCTTCATTCGTGGAGAGAGCCATCAGAACAAACCTACACTTCCAACTTACCATTTCTGAGAGAGAACCACCTACTCATGTGTTGAGGCCAAGATATTCCATTCCTACCATAGGAATCTTGATCTCTATCCTTCCCCAAGTTGCTTTCCACGCAAATCTTCTTTCAACCAGATCCAAATCCTATGAGAGAGAGTTGAGTGTTGGGGAGACTATCATTTGAAGTACAAGAGCAAGGAGTTCATCATCAATGCACCATTTGTTACTTCTTGGAGAGTGGTGTCTCCTAGATTGGCTAGGTGTCACTTGGGAGCCTCCGACAAGATTGTGGAGTTGAACCAAGGAGTTTGTAAGGGCAAGGAGATCGCCTACTTCGTGAAGATCTACCGCTAGTGAGGCAAGTCCTTCGTGGGCGACGACCATGGTGGGATAGACAAGGTTCCTTCTTCGTGGACCCTTCATGGGTGGAGCCCTCCGTGGACTCACGCAACCGTTACCCTTCGTGGGTTGAAGTCTCCATCAACGTGGATGTACGATAGCACCACCTATCGGAACCACGCCAAAAACATCCGTGTCTCCAATTGCGTTTGAATCCTCCAAACCCTTCCCTTTACTTTCTTGCAAGTTGCATGCTTTAATTTCCGCTGCCTATATACTCTTTGCATGCTTGCTTGAATAGTGTGATGATTGCTTGACTTGTCCTAAAGTAGCTAAAATCTGCCAAACTCTAAAATTGGGAAAAGGTTAGGTTTTTAATTGGTCATGTAGTCTAATCACCCCCCCTCTAGACATACTTCAAGGTGCTACAGCGTTGGCGAGGGAGAAGGCGTAATCAAGCTTCTCGTTGTTCTGCAAGTTGACGGGACACATCAAAGTTATTTACTAGTAGTACGTACTCTCTCCAAAAAAGGGCTGACCATGTCATTGCTACCATCCCGTGCTCCGTCGTTGAGTACGTGCACTATTCACGTGACATTCACGTGCCATCGAGGAGAAAAAATATTGTGTAGGTGCCATCGAAGTGCACGACTCACTTACGGAAAAGGGTCCCCCCCC
>NC_057813.1:144175450-144179944 GCF_018294505.1 Triticum aestivum | reverse complement strand
TTATCTGATTATCTCCATTTTCTTGCATGACACGTGCACCTTGATGCTAGATGTCTCGCGTGTTGGGGAAAGGATGAACAAAGCTCACGTAAAAGGAAAGAGTTGAAGAGCATAGATTCCCGACGATCGAGGAGGAGCAAGGAACCTCGCGGTGGAGCGTCTGCAAGGAACCTTGCGCGTTTTCCCCTGTATTTTGCCGCCTGCCCACCTATAAACAACTAAAAGAACATGAACTTTTAGCTAACCACTAGAAATGGTACATCGAGATGCTAAGTTGAAGATGTTTCATACTCCCTCCGTTCCCAAATATAAGTCTTTTTAGATATTTCAATAAGGGACTACATATGAAACAAAATGAGTGAATCTACACTCTAAAATATGTACACAAGTGAACGCACTAACTCCATCCAATCCAACTCATGCACATACACGCACAGCATGGAGCACACAACGCATGTACACAAGACGTGCATGCACACACGCTCGGCTGCAGAATGCACGTGAATAACACATGCATGCGCACACACTCGGCTGCATGGAGGCGTGCGCCATCCGCGTCGACGTCCGGTTCGTCGTGCTACGGCGAAGCTCGCACGCAACGGTGCATACGTATCTCTTGCAGCACCTCTTTGCCTTCATTGCTCAACTACTAGTCGGAGACGAAGACGACCGCAGCCTCAGCCTTAGAGCTAGCACCGATGGAAAAGCACGCATGCTGCATGCACACGAGCACATACGGAGTGCCCACGACATGGTGGTGGTGCATCCCCAGTCGCCTCTACTCCTTCTGCGCACGTTTTCTATCAAGGCGGCTGCATGCTAATGATGATGTGGGTGAGATCTTCTAGGACTCAGATAATGACGAGGAAAATTATGAGACACAAGGTGACGTACACCGTCAAGATCCATGGCCGAGGGGGTGCTAGCAATTGCTTAGATGTGCTTAGAGCAAGTACAATAGAGTTGAGTCAGCGGGCTATAAGGAATAAATAGTAGTATATTTCTGCTTAGTTGGAGGAAAGAGAAGAGGAGAGAGAAGGTAAGCTGGCTCTTCGTGAAGAGCCAGCTCTAGCACGTGCTCCTAGGCAGTTTGTAGTACATGTTGACTATAAGATGGGCTGTAGGCTCATAGCTAGCAGCTGGCTATACTATTAATGCTCTTTAGATGAGGTGCTCGGTGCATTAAATGGCTTAGTAACTCAAGTGTTCAATGCATAGGTGCTTAGTTTATTGGTGCCACATCATATTTTATGCCTACGTGGCAGGCTTAGCAGCTATACATGGTGGAGCACTGGGAGAGGCCAAGGCTGGTCATAGTGGGGAGTAACTTGTACTGTAACATATTACTATGTTACTCTAAACATGTCTATAAACCGGAAAGGAGGGAGTAGTAACATACACTAGTGTCATATGCAGAGTATGGGAGCACATGATATTTCCCCGTCCAGACCGATCCCAAGTTGGCTTCTCACCTTCTTGGCCCAACAAAAACCCCTCCCCCCTCCCGCGTGCGCTTCCCGCCCGGCGCGAGCTGAGCCCACCGCTCCACATTGATGGCAAGTCAGGGCGACGCGACCTCTCACTGCTTCCACCGTTTAAACGGCGCACCGACCGAGGGCACCGCCCGCTGCACGCCCAGCATTTCAGACTACACAGTGGATAGTAACTTTTAGAGCAAGTACTACTATAATTAGATGACATAAGCAGGCTATAAGGATTTAAATATAGTATTTGTGCTTAGTTGAAGGATAGAGAAGAGGAGAGAGAAGAGAAGTGGATTGTAAACGTGTAGCCGGTTGTACTCCAACATACTCTACTTTGTGAGACAAAAGGTGGGGCCATTATTAATGATATTGTATTTATACTAAAGGGACTAACAGACGCCTTAATTACTCCATTTTTTGAGACAAACCTTGGTGGGGCTATATTATTGACTTTTTTGAGCTATTATTGACTTGGACGTGGGGTTTGGGGGCCAAAGGCCTACTATTATACTCCAACCTGACATGGTCTACCCTAGCCGTCGTTGTATCATATGGTTTCGCACCGTTCCAGATCTTAGCGCCGCCACGCAATTCTTCTCCAGCCCTCCTTCCGGCGTGCACCGTGAGAAGGGACAACAGTCCTCCGAACCCCGCCTTTCGTGATCCTGTACGGGAGAGGGGCGATCAGGTTTTTGGGGAGCACACTCCTGTGACTGCTGCCAGCGACGACTTCCTCAATGACAACCTTCTTCCCCGACCTCGGTAACCTCTTCATCAACAACATGAGTGACAACATCAACCACATCAGTTCTGCTCCCGTTGTACAGTATGTGATTCTGTCCTCCTGGTTTAGTCCGCATCATTACTTTGATGTTTGCAATTGTCATCATCATCTATTTACTGCTGATTCAGATTAAATCTCATACTAAATTGCTCATATATTCAACAATCCAATCCAAAAACCTGATCACAGGCAATTTACTCCGAGTTGTTTTGCTGCGCTTTTGAAGCCGCCTACTTTTAAGGGGGTGCAATATAAAAGGTGGCACACAAGAGCAGTATATTGGTTTCAGATCATGTGCTGCTATGATGCCACTAAGGGTAAGCCTGAGGGCGATCTTAATCCTACACAGCAGGAAGCTTTTCAAAACATGGATACCCTCTTCAAAGCCGCCCTGCTGAGTGTTCTTGACGATTCCATTGTGGATTCGTATATGTTGTTTGACAGCAGCAAAGACATGTGGGCTGCGCTCGAGGCCACGTTTGGGCCCTCGGGCGCTGGCAATGAGTTGTACATCATGGAGCAATTCTGTGACTACAAGATGACTGATGAGCGCTCTGTTGTTCAGTAGACTTATGAGATACAGTCACTCTCTAAGGAACTTGAGTACTTTAATTGTGTTTTGCCGGACAAATTTGTTGCTGGGACCATCATTGCCAAGCTTCCACCTTCGTGGAACGATTTTGCTACTTCTCTGAAAAACAAGAGACATGAGTTTTCTGTTTTGGATCTCATTAGCACTCTTGATTTTGAGGAGAAGGTGAGAGCAAAAGACACACGTGCTCGGGTCACCGAGGGAGCTTCTAGTGCCCACGTGGTACACGAGAAGAACTTCCAGCCCAACCAACCCCAAAACAACAAGAACAAATCTCAGGGGAAAGGCAAGTTTGATGCAAAGAACAAGCCGTCACATTCTACTAACTTCAAGAAGAATTCTCATAACGGGAAGGGATACAAACCTCAATTTTGGTAGCACCGCACAAAATTTATATGGCTGCATCTACCTGCTGTTAGCTAACCTCATGGTGCTCCAGGTATTCCTACATTTGTAACTAGGTACAATGACCACCGCAAGATGAAATTAGCTTATTCGTACGTTGACTTGCTGAATGCAGTGCGGAACGATCCTGTCATGTCTGGAGGAGCAAACAAGCAGTGCAGCCGAAGGTGGAAATCAACCAAGGACTTATGAAATTAAATGTAATCTTCCTCAAGCAGGTCAGTATCCCCTTCGTCCAGATGATCGTGTTTTGCCATGCCGAGCTATTGATATGTGCTACTGTTTTGCAACACCGTTTAAGTATAGCTACTATTTTCCTATCTTTTCAGATTCAGGACAATGAATAGGATATCAGGGGAACTGCACAATATGGACCCATGTTGAGTCATCTCTATTGCCTCATGTGTTTGCTGCAAATGTGTTAGCATCAATTGCAAGATGAGGCAGCTAGATAGCTGTGGAGTTGCCAAAATGCTCAAAGTGCTCGCAACATTGAGAAGAAACAAGCATGCCCAGGAAATTAATGCGTGCGCAGGGAGGCCCTTTGCTCAGAGAAGCATCGACCGATTTTCTTTATTTCCACACCTTCTCACAGTTTTCTATATTGGTTATAGTATGGTGAATCATTGAGATGCATAGACATGCTGAACTTTTGTTCTTCTAAATGTTAGTTTAATGTGAGTGTCTGCATCCAGTACCGCATCCTCTAATTTGGTGGATGCACACAGAGAAAATAAATCTCCTTAATTTACTCCATAACCACCCTATTAAATAGGCCTAGTAACAAACCAGGTGCATGCAGTGGCTGGCGGGCACATGCATCCTGCATGCATGGCCAGTCATGCAGGAACGCAAAACAAGAGAGCGGTTCTTGGGAAAAAGCGAGTAGTTAGTGCAGCCGGCCTTATAAACACGAACAACTTGCTCTCCCGCTTCCGTCTCCCCACCAAATTCCCCCCGCTCCCCAATCTTCCTCACTCGTCGAGAAAACCCCGCTCACCTTCTTCCTCACTCATACAGAAAACGCCTGCTCCTCTTCTTCCACTCCTACAGAAATCCCCAGCCCTCCTTCTTCCCCACTCGCACTGCCACTAGGCTCGTCTCCGGCTACTCTGCTCAAACCCGTGAGCTTGGCGCGACGCCCATAAGGAAAATGGAGTCGGCTGGCCCCAGCGCCAAGAAGTGAGGCTCCCGCCAGCGGCGACGCCGATTGTAGATCCCGCACCCGG
>NC_057813.1:144169794-144175124 GCF_018294505.1 Triticum aestivum | reverse complement strand
CATCAGCGATCTCCCGGACGTCATCCTTGAGGAGATCATCTCGCTTCTCCCCACCAAGGATTGCTGCCGCACACAAGTCCTCTCAACTCGGTGGCGCCCTCTATGGCGCACCGCGCCCCTCAATCTCGACTGTCGTCAGAAATCTATCCTTCCTGAATTTGATCTCATCAGAGACATCGTCTCTTCTCACCAGCTGGGCCCCGTTCAATGCCTCTGCATCCCGACAAGCTACTTGTTGTCCATACCCGGCAAGGTGGACGCTTGGCTGACATCCCCTGAATTTGGAAAACTCCAGCAGTTTGAGTTCTACCATTACCATGAAAGTTTCACACCATGAACATACCAAGAATTCGTGCCCACACCACCGTTGTCCATCTCGCGGTTTTCCTCCTCTCTCCACACCGCCACCTTCGCCCGGTGCCATCTACCAGACGATCTGGTACAAATGCTTCGACTCCCACTACCAAAAAAACTTTCTCTTGTGGTGGTTTATCTGTCGGAGGCCTCACTGCACAGCATCATCCACTCTAGTAGCCCTGCCCTGGAGCGCTTGCTGATTGTTTTGGGAATAGAAATCGGTATCAGTTGTCTCCAAATAAAGTCGCCTCACCTTAAAAGCATTAGAATTTGTTTTGAAGGACAGCAGCTCATCATCGAAGATGCCCCTTTACTTGAAAGGTTGCTCCGTCATAATTGTTATACACCTTTAGAAATAACTGTCATCTCTGCGCCCAAACTAGAGACCTTGGTGTAATTTGTGACCCGTTTAATAATCACAAGGAGTTGGTGTTTGGCTCCTCACCTTTTCAGGTACCGTATATTATCATATACACATTTGTAATCATATGCTGCATTTTTCATTTATGCGCATAAGTTTTATATCATCTTGGAGTACACTTTGGGTACTAACATTATGTTATATGCTCAATGAAGAGTTCTTCCATTGATAGCCTATCAATGCTGCTGGATTCTGTCAAGATCATATATATCAGAATGTATAGTTTTGATCTGGACATAATTATTGGCTTGTTGCGATGCTTTCGATCTCTGGAGAATTTATACATAGAGGTGATGATTTCATGCACATTGAAAGAACGTATATATTGTACTAGAATTAACTGTTCAGCTGTCGTTCTTTCGACATACTCTTTTTTCAGACCTTAACTGTTTTCATTCTTCATGTCTACTTAGGCAGAACCAGATGGACAAAAACATATAACCAATCATTGGCGTAATAAGCACAAGGATTTTCTCAGTTCTCATGACATTCGTTTGAGGACAATAACGATGGGACGATATGCATCCAACCAGGCAAACAGAAGCTTTGTCACATTCTTCCTGTTGAATGCGAGGTTACTATTGTCCATGAGGCTTAATTTTTACAGCAAGAGATTTCTCATGGATGAACATGTTGAACAGCAAAAAAAGAAGTTTCAGGTGGACAAATGGGCTTCTAAACGTGCTCGGCTTCTATTTACAACAAGTTGTAGACATCCTAAAATAAATTTTTTTGCACAGGATGTTGATTTTATGGATCAGACCGATCTTGTTTGTGACTGCAAAAAAGAGTGGTTGGGTTAGATGTTACTGTCATGTTCAATCTGGGTTTTGTCTAAAAATTTGATGAACAATTAATCCTTGGGATTTTTGTACCATTTGTATGCTTGACTTGCATGTTGTTGCCCTCGCACTCCCCTCGACCTTCCACTACACCGCCGCATCTTCCATGGCTGCTGTTCGTTCCCGTCCGAGGCCTTGCCATCGTTCTCCGCCTTGGTTAGCTCGCTGTGCTCGCCGCCGTCTAGTGTTGTCAACATGGTCAACAACCAAGAGGAATCAGGAGATGACTGTACGTGGAGAGGCTGATAGTAGGGACCCACTAGGGTCATTGCATTTCGCAAGCAGGTGCCTCGTTATTACAAGCCAAAACAATACTTCCTCCTAATTGTTTGACAACTAGGTTCCACGCCATTGTCAATGTAGTCAATAAACGAGAAAATTACACAACAAGCGGATAACACCAGGGACCCAGCAGCTCGCCCAGTTGTTTTTCAGTTTCAGAGATGGAGCTCAATTGCGCGCTGTGCGGGGGCTATGGCCCGTCTAGCCCATGCTTACGCTTTTATTAAGCACATGACGAGCCCAGTTGATATTTTTTTCTTTCTGAAATTGGCTAGCCCAGTTCTTTTTTTGGAGAATACCAAAACCAAGGCCTACTTGCTTTTCTCAGCCCTGCTGGGCTGCAAATCTTTCAAGACGAGGAGGGATAAGAAATGGGCTTCCCCAGAAAACCGGCTATAAGTTGTAAGAAATGGGATGTAAATTTTTAAACCAAAGCCAATCGGCAATTGCATTAAAATATCATTTTTTTAGGATTTCTCTACTCTCTACTCTTATAAAAACCAAAGCCAACTCGCAATTACATTAAAATATCATCTTTTCGCCCACAAGATAAACTACTCATACAAATGCATCTTCATGTTCCGTGCAACGAACGGGCATCTTGCTAGTTAAGATTCTAAATTTCATTCATTTTTTTGGGGAGAATTGTTTTTTGAATTTTATTTTGATATATTTTTTTGAAAACTATTTTTAACATGACTCGAAATTTCGTGATTAAAAGAGTTCGGACCCCACCGAAATATGCAAAATTTCGTTGAATTTTTTAGCAGTGACCGGAATATATGGTCTGTAATCCTAATAAAAAGAATATGAGCTTCAAATATCCTTAAGAATTAGCAAATGGGCTATAAATTATTGAAAATAATGGCTAATGGGCTCTATGCTGTTTTCCAAAGATTTGGAGGCTGACTTCTGGGCCTACTAGGTTAACGATGACGCTGTCCTAAATTTTTTTTGACGCATACGCAAGGCTTTGTCAACTTAGTCAACACACAGCAGTGACTGTTGGATGTCCATCCAACGGCCACCGTGCTTCTTCAATCTCTGATCTTCCTGCTCCAGCCGCCCAAACCAGCGCCGGCGGGACTGCCTACTCCCTCCTCCCGTGGCCGGCTGTGCTACCGCCAGGCCATCCCTCTAACCACCCACACATCCTGTTATTTTCCGGCGACGTCAGCCTCACCCCACAGCCGACCAGTCAGCGCTTGTTCTCCCCTCAGCGTGGGCATCCGCTGCGGTGGCTTCGCCGGCTCTGGGTGGTTCTCTTCCTGGGCCCCGCCCTCGTCCACCGCGTTTGTGCTCTCGGCGCGGCAAGGTCAACATGGTCAACAAACAACAGCCATCGGAAGAGGCTGACAGTAGGGGCCCACATAGGAAAATGCCTCCTTATTACACGCAAAATAATGATTCCTCCACCTGATAGCTGGGACCCATTGGAAGGGTCTCTGTATTTCGCGAAAAAAATGTTCCCCCCGCTGTCAGCTCGGACCCACCGGAAATGCCTCCTTATTACGCACAAAAAAATGAATACTCCCCCTGCTAGCTGGGACTCACCTTAGTGGGAGGCTGACTTGTGGGCCTACTAAGCTTACGGGGACGGAGGGCTTTGTCAACTTAGTCAATATGAATGACTCTAGCTCCAGTGACCGTACGATGTCCATCCAACGGCCGTAGTGCTTCTTGAACCTCTGGTCTTCGTGCACCAGCCGCCCAAAGCAGTGCCGGTCGTGCCGCGTGCTCCTGCCTCCCGTGGCCGGTTGTGATGTTGCGGAGGCCTAACCGCCCCCTACTACTCCCACCGCTGGCCAGGCCATCCCTCTACTCACCCACACCCCCCGTTATTCTGCGGCGACGGCAGCCTCACCCTCGTACTCCTCTTCGCGTGGGCATCCACTGCTGCGTCTTCCCAGCTCCACGCCGTCCCCTTCCTAGGCCTCGCCGTCGTCCACCGCCGTGGTGCTCTCGGCGCGGCATGGTCAATGTGGTCAATGAAAGACTTCCATCGGAAGAGTACTGTGCGTGGAGAGGCTGACAGCTGGGTCCACGGCGGCCGCAAGGAAGTGCCTCCTTATTACGTGCAAAATAATTATTCCTCCACCAGACAGCAGGGACCCATCGGACGGGCCACCGTATTTCGCGAAAAAAACATTTCCCCCTGACTACTGGGACCCACCAGCTACATCTTCGCACACAAGGAAGTGCGTCCGGGCAAAAAAAACGATTCGCCCCCTGATTGCTGGGACCCACCAGCTACATCTTCGCACGCAAGGAAGTGTGTCCGGGCAAAAAAACGATTCGCCCCCCTGACTGCTGGGACCCACCAGCTACATATTTGTAGGCAAGGAAGTGCCTGACAGTCGGGACCCACCTGGTCGAAGCGTACGTAGCGTGGTAATTCTGGTCGCGAACGTGTACGTACATACTGGTCATAGTAGAGGCGCGCACATACACGTACGTATAGCGGCGAGGGTGGAAGAAAGAAAATACGGCCACGTACGTACATACAGGCAGGGTCTCAAACGCCTACTCGTGCATACGTACATGGCTGGGTCGGAACGGAGAAACAGCATCGTCGTCGTGTTCATGGGGAGCTAACCGGCTGGGTCGGAACGGAATGTGTGGTCGTGTTCATTGAGAGGGCTTGGACGGAACAGGCGATGGAAACGAGGCCCGGCGTACCGCAGAACGGAGGAAACAGACCTCCTACGTTCGGAACGGGGTCCTGTTGATCGGGAGGGGTGTGGCGTACCGCAAAATGGAGGAAACGGACCTCCTACGGTCGAAACGGGGGTACTCTTGATCTGGAGGGGTGTGGCGTACCACAAAACGGACGAAACGGACCTCCTACGGTCGAAACGGGGGTCCTGTTGATCGAGAGGGGTGTGGCGTACCGCAAAATAGACGAAACGGACCTCCTACGGTCGAAACGGGGGTCCTGTTGATCGGGAGAGGTGTGGCGTACCGCAAAAGAGAGGAAACAGACTTGTGTTGAAGCGCTACGGTCGAAACGGGGGACCTGTTGATCGGGAGGGGTGTGGCGTACTGCAAAACGGACGAAACGGACTTGTGTTGGAGCGCTACGGTCAAAACAGGGGTCCTGTTCATCGGGAGGGGTGTGGTGTACCGCAAAACGGGACTCCACGGGATACTGTTCATCTCCACCGTCGACCTCCTCCAGCCTCCACGGGTTATCGTCGACCTCCTCCAGCCTCCATGGGCTCCTGTTCATCCAGCCTCCACCGCGCGCTACTCCACCGGCTACTGTTCAACCACCCCTCCACGGGCACCCCTCCACCGTCTACTGTTCATCTAGCCCTCCACACCACGGGGTCCTGTTCAACCACCCCTCCATGGCCACCCCTCCACTATCTACTGTTCATCCAGCCCTCCACACCACGGGTTCCTGTTCATCCAGAGGCAACGCCACC
>NC_057813.1:144135178-144169591 GCF_018294505.1 Triticum aestivum | reverse complement strand
CAGAGGCAACATCGACCGGCTTCAGTTAGCAGCAGTAGCGAAGGAATCGCTCCATCGGGTTCAGTTAACAGCCATCGATCTATCGCTCGGGTTCAGTATTGCGTAGCCTGCAGTGCAATCACTCGGGTTCAGTTAGAGCCCAACGCCTCTCTCGACTTCAGTTAGAGCCAACACTTGCACACACGCGCGTACGTATGAGAGAAACGCGCATCGCTCCGCCCCCGACCTCCCACCGTAATCGGCAACTCCCCAAAATTTTCCTCCCCCTCGCTTCTACCACGTTTTTTCCGTCATGGACGGCCCAAAGAATGTCATGCAGCTGCTTCTTCGGCCCGCCCAGGACGAAAAGCCCATTTTCTGTCATGTTTTTTGTCATAGAAGTAAGAGCCCACCACATCTATGAAGATACCGGGTTTTGTCACAATTATCGTCATAGAAGTGTCATATGTATGACAGGAAAAAAATTCGTTCGGCCCAAAATGTCACGGATGTGTCTTTTTTTTTGTAGTGATCTTTTGCAAAGACCTGGTTTGTAACCCTTCAGATTCTAACATAGCCGTCTTCCCCTTGCATGCCTTATATAGAAGAATGATGATTCAGTTATAAAACATGCTACAGCAGAGATGGAATAGGTACTAAAGAATAGTAAGGCATGACATATTTACATGTATTCCCTTCATCCGGAAATAAATGGATGGGTCTAGGCGTATTTCAGTTCTAGATACATCCAGTTTTATCCATTTCTACGACATTTAATCCGGACGGAGGGAGTATGATGTAAGAGCTAGGGATACGACAGGACAACACAGTAAAAAAACACTGAAAAACCCATTGCAGAACAAAAGTATTCAAACCCACTGATATGAGATATTACACTCAGGCAGCTCAGGATGCAAAACTACCAGGTAGTTTTCCTTACAAAAATCAACATTGTGGCCTTTAATTATACATTTTGCTACAACTAAATTTAGATCAGATAAAGGCTGGATTCACGCCGATTAACAAAATACATGCTGATGTAAATATATAGTGATATACAACAGGTACTTACATCTACATTGGAGCACAGAGAATTCCTGCAAGAATCTTTCCTCATAAACGATACCATTGCAGAAATTCTTCTATCGGTTAAGCTTATTTTCTAAAAGAGAGATGGGTAAGAAACATGTAGAAAATATGACCAGCATGCTATAAAATTTCATGATGCAAGGATACGCACACGCTTCTTAGAATTGAGTTGACATATTTTCGCCAGACTGGAGCGGACTAGTTCTTTGGCCACTGGAATCTGCTTATTATCAGTAGGAGTTGGGTTTCTCTGTGCTGGAGCAGTATCTATAAAAACTAGAGTTGGTTTATTATCTCCTGGCGTTTGGATCTTTTGCAAAGGCCTTGTTTGTAACCCTTCAGATTCTAACATAGTCATCTTCCCCTTGCATGCCTTGTATAGAAGAATGGTGCTTTAATTATAAAACATGCGACATCAGAGAGATGGAATAGGTACTGAAGAATAGAAAGGCATGACATATTGACATGTATTCCCTCCATCCGGAAAAAAATGGATGGGTCTAGGCGTATTTCAGTTCTAGATACATCATTTTTTATCCATTTCGGCAACATGTAATCCGGACAGAGGGAGTATGATGTAAGAGCTAGGGATACGACAGGACAACACAGCAAAAAATACTAGTTGAATGTAAAACTATATGCTAGCAGAATACATATAGAAATAACTAAGGCAACATACACGTGTATGATTGGGAAAATAAGATAGCATTGCAACAGAGCACTAGAACAGCACTTCAATGTAAAAAAAACATGGTATGGCAGACAGATGAAGTACATACTGATGAATAACAATGCATAAGATATTCAGAAGCATGATGTCCAAATTAAGCAGATGGCATTGCGATAGAGTAGAATGACAGTACTTGAATTTGAAAACATGTTATCATGAATGGAATAGGTACTGAAAAACAGGAAAGCATGACATATTTACATGCATGATCAGCATGCTAAGCACATGGCATTGCAACAGAGTAGATACACTCCAGGACATTATATGCATGTAGTACCCATATCATAGGCGAAGTTAGAGCAAGGACCTTGTTGGGTGAAGAGGATTCATCATCTTTCTGCAAGTCTTCTGAAGAACTGCCTTTACATGTTCCATCATATCGGGTATCATTGACATCAAGTTTATTGGCCTTTACATTGCTCCGTGAGGTTCTTGTGGATATATTAGTGTGTGAAATTATATCTGACATGCATGGAAGACAACTAGTAGTTAGATTTATGTAATGAGTGTCTGTAGGAGAGGACATAAATAGTAGGACTGGGGTTAACTAGCAGCAACATGTCTCATAAACTAAAGGGAGAACACAGATGAAAAGCTACAGAATATGTATCGTTTGTACTCAAGATTAACTAGATGGCACACAAAAGTATTAAAGAACAACATAGGTAATACTAGAAGTGGTATAATACTATAATCACCAGCCTGTGGGATAGCATTGGCTGATGGATGATAACTATGGAGCAGCGTTACCTAAAGAACAAGTATCTTAGCTGAACTATGGAACAACGTGAACTCCTGAACAAGACCCGTAAGAGATCAGCATGAATATACAGTGAAATGTGATGATCTATTTTCCATGCTTAGATGAATAACAAAGCCATAAATGTTGCACACAAGTAAGATGAGGGTACAACCTATCTGGCTACCGTCCATAGGAGTGAGCATCATGTGCTGACTTGTCGATGGCCCTGCAGTTGTTGTGGTTGTCCATGTCGGGCACGCGCATTCGATGCAGGGAACTGTTGAGTGGGGACTATAGCTCCCTTCTGGTGTATGCTTCCCTTATTGGAGCAGCTGCGGTGAGTCGGAAGACGGTGTGTCAGAAGATGCAAATAACGCATAATGTTAAGAACGATATATCTCTTTGATCTGAAGAAATACACTAAGAGATCAACAACAAGGTACGAGAGTGGTCACACGTCTATTGACTGAAGACTAAATTGGGGTCATACGATTTTATTTTATTTTGTTACTGTCCGATCTACACCGGATGGCTTGATGGCCGTCTTGTGCCTCCCGGCTGACATTGTTCGTAATCTTCCCCGAAGAGCTAGCGACCAACGGCAGAGCAGCCTGCCGCCGCCGTCCGTGGCCCCGTCCAAAACCCCGCTCCCCGCCCCACCGCATTCATGTGGTTGCGCCGCCCCCGGGCCAATCCACAAAGACTCCCCGTCATTCAGATCCGCCGGTGGCAGTACCTTCAACCGACGCAACTCTAAAAGATAGCCATCTAAGTGTTGCTTTCATGGAGAACTTGCGGCCCTGCACCCTTACGTTAGACACCAGCCAACCGGCAGCCTAGGAGCTCTGCCGCCTCGAGGGGTGCTGCTTCCCATTGGGAATCGATTGGCCTAGAATAAAAATTCAGACAACTGACGCCTAAATAAAGTGATTTGAGATGAGGGTGCAACCTATCTGGCGGCATGGTGAAGTAGGCAGGTCCAGCTGCCAAGTCGATGAGGCCTGTGCGGTTGCGGTGGCGATCGGCGGCAGGGAAAGAGCGATGCCGCGACGATCGACGGCTACGCGGAAGCAGCGCCAGGACTCTAGACGGATCCGAAGTTGGAGCTGCTCCGGTGCCGTGAACAACGGTGGGGGTGAATCGGCTCCGGTATGGTTCATGCGGCCATCGTCGAGGCAGCACCAGCAGCACGGAGTAAGAGGCACATGGCCCAGTGCACAACAGCAATTGGACAGCATCTCCGACATTAGGGAGGAGGGCGGCTGTGAAACTGGTGCGGAGGGGGGCGCCATGGAGGTGGGGCTGAGGTTTCGCGGCTCGGGAGAAGGGAGCTTCCCGGGGAGAAGGTGATTTGGCGCCTGAGGGAGTCCCGATTAGGGGGTGTCCGGATAGCCGAACTATCACCTTTGGCCGAACTCCTGGACAATGAAGATACAAGATTGAAGACTCTGTCCCGTGTCCGGATGGGACTTTCATTGGTGTGGAAGGCAAGCTTGGTGATACGGATATGTAGATCTCCTACCATTGTAACCGACTCTGTGTAACCCTAACCCTCTTCGGTGCCTATATAAACCGGAGGATTTTAGTCCGTAGGATGAACAACAAACATACCATAGGCTAGCTTCTATGGTTTAGCCTCTCTGATCTCGTGGTAGATCTGCTCTTGTACTACCCATATCATCAATATTAATCAAGCAGGAGTAGGATTTTACCTCTATCGAGAGGGCCCAAACCTGGGTAAAAACATCGTGTCCCTTGTCTCCTGTTACCATCCGCCTAGACGCATAGTTCGGGACCCCCTACCCGAGATCCGCCGGTTTTGACACCGACATTGGTGCTTTCATTAAGAGTTCCTCTGTGCCGTCTCCATCAAGAAGGATGCCTCATCCCGTCTTTAAAGATGGCACTGTTGCTAAAGGAGCTTTGGCTATCGACCAAACTCTCCGGCTAGGCGGTTTCCTTATGACCGCCTGTCCAGCCGCCGCGCCAACGATGACTTCTCGGGTCATCGAAAGCAATCTTCACGTTAGATCGGAACTCGTCGAGCAGTTAGATCTGATGGAGCTCTCTTCCTTAAACGAGCTCTTGGATCGCATCGCCGCCCTGGGAGTCGCTACAGACTATGATCAGATTGGGCCTAAACCCGATCTGAGAGAGATTAACTCTCCCCAGGTTACCCACCATGTTGCTGTGGTAGAGGAACAATACAGCGACCCTTCTTCTATCTTAAGGACTAGCTATGTCTGGATTCCCGATCCCTCCATGCCGGATTCCCTCAGAGGGGAGGATGTTACTCAAGCCCTGAACCTAAAGTCAGGTAGTGGGCTAGATTCATTGGACAACATCCAAGAACCCAAGCTTCCAAGTTCAGAAACTACTTGGCCCCTGAGTCTTAAAGTGGACGGGGTTCCGAATTTAATTCCACCCGCCCACCCAAACATAAGCGATCTATCCCAAATCCGGCAAGAGCCCGCAGAAACAGTACACCATTACTGGGCCAGATTCCTCCTGGTTATGAACAGGATAAAGGACTGCTGCGAGGAGGACGCAATTTCATTCTTCTGCAATAATTGCACGGACAAGGGAATCCTCAACGCCGTAAGTCGTCGTGAAATTACACGCTTCGCTGACTTGGCATCCATAGTACGAAAGTACTATGTGATGGAAAGCGCCTGGAAAACCGAAATCAAATTTTGGGACAATTCGGCCCTGAATACAACCCTAGTCCGAATAAAAGGGTGCATTATCGCCAGGCACCTGGGTTAAACACCAAAAAGCAAAAACCCTCTATAGGGCATGGAACCGTACTAGAAGGATGGCTCAATGGACCCTGCAAAATTCATAGTACAGAGGGTGCCACTCCAACTCATAGCCTTAGAGCATGTTGGATACTATGGCAGGTGGCCAAAAGTGGCGAAGAGCTTCTAACTCCAGAGCACCAGCCCAAGGATACCAGTGCGGTATTAACAGTCTTCGAGACTTTCACATCAAATAATATGTGGAAACGAACACTCCGCAGCCTTGCTGAAGTCTACCAAGTAGCAACAATAAACCCATGGAGTGGCACGGCTATTACCTTTAATGCCAGTGACGAACCTAAATTCCGAACAGCCCGAGCACCAGCCGCATTGGTCCTCAGTCCAATAGTGGATGACTTCGCCTTACCAAGGTACTCATGGATGGTGGCAGTGGATTGAACCTCATTTACGAGGAAACCCTCCGAAAAATGGAAATAGACTGGAGCCGCATTGAGCGAAGCAGCACAACCTTTAGAGGAATAATCCCCAGTCGGGAAGCATGCTGTACTGGAAAAATCACACTGGATGTGGTGTTCGGCACGCCGGATAATTACAGGTCTGAGGAGGTCACGTTCCAAGTGGCCCCGTTCAGCAGCGGATATCACGCTCTATTAGGGTGAGAGGCATTCACAATTTTCCAAGCTATACCCCATTACGGGTACATGAAGCTCAAAATGCCCGGGCCCAACGGAATCATCACTCTTGCTAGTGACCCGGACATAGCACTCCGCACCGAAAACAAGACAGCCTCACTGGCCCTTGAGGCACTATCCGAAGCCCTAGCAGCCGAGGAACTCTCTGCGCTGCGCTCCACGGTGAATAGGGACGATGTGATACTCGATAAGAGATCCAAGTACACCTCCTTTAAACCAGCGGACGAAATAGTCAAATTCCAAGTCCATCCAACGGACCCTACAAAAACGGCCTCCATCGGGGCACAATTAAACCCTGATGTAGACGCCGCACTACGAGAATTCCTACGTGAAAATTGGGACATTTTTCCCTGGCACCCTTCAGACATGCCAGGAATCCCACGCCGGCTGGCCGAGCACAGCCTAAACATCCTAAAAGGATTCAAGCCGGTCAAACAGGCTCTTCGGCGTTTCTCCGAACCCAAGAGATAGGCCATGGGAGAGGAGCTTGCCAAATTATTGGAAGTCGGATTCATCAGAGATATAAAACATCCGGACTGGCTAGCAAACCTGGTGATGGTACCAAAGAAGGACAAATCCTTGCGCCTATGCGTCGACTTTAAGGACCTCAACAAGGCTTGCCCAAAGGATCCCTTCCCCCTCCCCCGCATCGATCAAATTATCGACGCTACCGCAGGACATGATTCATTGTGTTTCCTCGACGCATACTCCGGCTACCACCAAATTAAGATGGCAGAGCCCGACCAGGCTGCAATGGCATTCATCACCCCATACGGGCCATTCTGCTTCAACACAATGCCCTTTGGGCTCAAAAACGCGGCGCAACATATCAGCGCATGATTCAGACATGTCTGGCAAACCAGATCGGCAAAACAGTGGAGGCATACATAAACGATGTGGTCGTCAAAACCAAGCACGTCGAAACTCTAGTAGACGATTTCAGGCTCACATTCGATAATCTCTGAACATATGACATTAAGCTTAACCCGGAAAAATGTGTTTTCGGCGTACTAGCCGGAAAGCTCTTGGGCTTCATTGTATCCGGTAGAGGAATTGAAGCAAACCCAGCCAAGATCCGAGCTCTGTCACAATTGGATATCCCAAAGGATCTCAAACAAATACAAAAATTGACGGGATGCGTGGCGGCTTTAAGCCGCTTTATCTCCCGTTTAGGAGAAAAGGCATTACCCCTTTATCGCCTCCTCCAACGCACCAAACACTTCGAGTGGACGGATGCCGCCATGGCCGGACTCGAAGAAATAAAAGCCATATTGGCAACAAACCAGTCCTGGCCGCGCCCAACATGGGCGAACCAATGCTATTATATATCGCGGCAACTCATCAAGTGGTGAGCGCGGTGCTCGTTGTCGAACGAGAAACAGACGGACACAAGTTCCCCCTTCAAAAACCAGTTTACTACGTGTCCACTGTCCTGACTCCATGCAAGTCATGGTGCCCGCATTATCAAAAGATAGCGTACGCGGTGTTCATGGCATCCAGGAAGCTACGACACTATTTTCAAGAGTGTTCGATAATAGTAGCCTCCGAAGTACCTCTTAATGACATTATAAACAACCGCGACGCGACGGGCCGGATTGCCAAATGGGCCATTGAGCTCCTCCTGTTTGACATAACCTACAAGCCACGGGGAGCTATTAAGTCGCAAGTTTTGGCCGACTTCGTCGCCGAATGGACTGAACCCGAACTCCCTAAAGAGTACGGCGCATATTCCAACTAGATCGTGCACTTCGACGGCTCCAAAATGTTGTCTGGTCTGGGGGCTGGCGTCGTTCTGACGTCCCCAACCAGAGATACGGTTCAATACGTACTCTAGATAATGTATACGAACTCCAACAACGCAGCCGAATACGAGGCCCTTCTACATGGCCTCCGGATGGCAGTCTCCATGGGCATTCAACGCCTAGAGGTGCGCGGGGATTTGAACCTCGCGATATCCCAAATATATGGAGACTTCGATGCCAACGATCCGAAAATGGCAGCTTATCACAACGCCGTCCTAAAAATTTCAGCTCGGTTTGAGGGGCTTGAATTTCACCATATAGCCCGGGATAACAACCAGGCAGCAGACGTATTGGCACGCATTGGCGCAAAGTGCGATGCCGTCCCTCCCAACATCTTCCTAGAGAGGCTGTTCAAGCCATCCATACTATGGGAGGGGGAACCCGAAAATACCAACCCGGACCCAACCGCGCTGCCCGACACCAAACATTCTGACACAATTGGTGGTTCTGCCAACGAAGTAACATCGTCAGCCCACGTAATAATGGCAGTAATTGCCGTGTGGACGGAACCATTCCTAGCCTACCAAACCAGGCAGGAACTTCTCGAGGACCAAAACAAGGCCCGCTGCATAGTGCGGCGATCTACAGCCTATAAGTTCCATGAGGGAGAGTTTTACAAGAAAAGCACAACCGGAGTCCTTCAAAGGTGTATCTCCGAAGAGGAAGGGCGGAACCTTCTGGCTGAAATTCATGCCGGACTCGACGGGCACCACGCCGCAGCCCGGGCCCTTGTAGGCAAGGCCTTCCGTACATGATTTTATTGGCCGACGGCCCGGACCGATGCTGAGGACTTAGTCCAACGATGCGTCGGTTGCCAGCTCTTTGCTAAGCAAAGCCACATGCCACCCACCGCCCTCAAAACTATACCCATAACCTGGCCATTCGCGGTCTAGGGGCTTGACATGGTTGGACTCCTTAAAGGAGGAAACCACAAGCAAAAATACCTACTGGTCATGGTGGATAAATTCACCAAATGGATAGAGGCCAAACCTGTTAAGACGGCCGAATCCGGACCAGTGATAGCCTTCATATCAGGGGTCGTACAGCGTTACGGCATCCCCCATAGCATCATCACTGACAATGGCACGAACTTTACGGCCGATGAGGTTAAACTCTGGTGCAAAAACATGGGCATCAAGCTCAACTATGCTTCAGTCTATCACCCTCAAACTAACGGTCAAGTCGAGTGAGCAAATGGTCTAATCATGTGTGGCATCAAACCCAGATTAGTACGGTCCCTCAAGGAATCTAACACGCACTAGGTAGACGAGCTCGACTCCGTACTCTGGGGGTTGCGGACCACTCCGAATCACACCACCGGATTTACACCATTCTTTATGGTATACGACACAGAGGCAGTTCTGCCCTCTGACATAATTCATGACTCACCTCGCGTGCGCATGTACGAAGAAAGAGAAGCCGAGCTTGATCGGCAGGACAGTTTGGACGCATTGGAGGAGGAGCGTGACGTGGCAAAAGCCCATTCCGCATTCTATCAACAGCAAGCTCGAAAATATCAAAGCAGAGAAGTACGGGCCAGAACTTACAACGTTGGCGAGTTAGTTCTATGCCTACCGGACAAGAAAAAGGACAAACTCAAGCCCAAATGGGAAGGTCCCTTTATCATCGACCAAGTCCTGACCGGTGGAGCGTACCGTCTGCGAGATGCATCGGATAACCGACTCGAGCCGAACCCATGGAACGCAGCCCGTCTCCGAAGATTCTACGCCTAGCGCCGGATTCTGAGTTCGTCTCCTTCCTCCGTCTATATCTTACATATTAGCTGTCTTCTGTTTCTCTCCTTCTCCCTCCTTTCCTACTACAGCCTTTGAAAGCTTGTTTGCACATTGTTCGCACACACTTGATGCGCTATCCGCGCTCATTATACCTGGGGGCTTCTTTAACAGAAGCTTATTTATACGGGCTTCATGCCCAACACATGTGTCACACTTCCGCATGTACCTTTTATTCACCATTATATGCTTCGATATGACTTAAATTTTGGCCAAGTTGGGTTGCCTGGCTCCTGTGCTTACCCCTACATTCCCGATTGTTCGGCTAGGCGGTAAAGGGAGCACCTCTGCGATTGTTACTACCGGGTTAGCCGGATGTGTACCTTAGACTGTGTGAAGCCGAAAGCTAGCGTTCTTAAGGGAATATTCGGTCGGTGAACTAAAAGATGATTTCTTACCTATTTATTTATCTGCCCCCAGATGTTTTTCTGCTTTTCTCGCAGTCTGGACATGCACTTTAGGGCATGCCTCCCAGGGAAAGGAACCCCTAACAGAACTATTCTCCCTGGAAGATGTTTCTTACTAACCATGTAATATAACATAACTAGTTGGGCACTTGTCTGATAAAGCACTAATGACCCCTACGCCTGGTCTCCATGCATGCCCCGGTTCTTATATAACCGCGAGGGTATTCGAACACACTCCGGGCTATTGGGTCCCGAGGTTGAAGCGAAAGGGTCCGCTATGACAAACGATCTACAATCCGGCTAGAAGGCATTTTACATGTCATCTTAAATTACATAGTCAACTTGACTGGGCATATTCCTCTTCAATGCCATCCAGTAGGATGTCTAGTTTATAGTCCTGTTGGGAATACTTTGCCGCCAATTCTACTTGGCCATACACTAAGCTCACAGGGATCTCCTTCCCATCAGGCCCCGCAGGTCCAACCTCGGCCATGTGGTTTGGGTCAGCCTTCGTATACCGCGTGTTCACCATGGCCTAGGCCTCCCTGGCGCCTTGACGGCAGGCCGATATCTTCCATAAGCGGAAGCGCTGCCGTGCTCCCTGAAGCCTCTCTGCAAGCTTTCCAAGGCCTTCGGGCAGGGCGACAGACGGCCACAAGGCCTGGGCGACGCCTTTCATCACTTGCCGAACTCGTTCCTGCAGTTGCAACAGCTCGGGAAGAAGGTCACCCGTAGAACCGGGCATTTCCTCTGCACGAGGGCCTGTGAGCATACCTACAGACATAACTCTGTTAGTCGACTTCCTCGGCGAACTCTTTTTTCAAAGTTCGTTCAAGCACTTACTAAAAATGCCGCGTCGAAGCCGCCGATTCTCCTTAACGGAGTCAGACAACTGGGCACGAACATCCTTTAGTTCCTCAACCAGCTGGATGTTGGCATCTTGGAGATTATTTTTCTCTTGCCTCACCCTTGTAAGCACATTCTCGCCGGCCTTTAATCGGCGCATGAGCCATTGCTTGTCCGGATCTATCCCGGCGCCATCTGCAATATTATTGTCAGACTTATACACACGCCGCACTTCACAAATTACTCATCTTTTGAAGCATATATTACCGGAGGGGATCTCTTTGGCTTCCCAAGCTGCGGCTAGTGCGGCCTCAAGTTGGGCTTTGCACTCCTCCAGCTCCTGGGACAGTTGGGTATTCTTTTCCATAAGATCCTGCACAATAAATGATCCTTAAATCAGTTATTCTAACTATTTCAAGTCTCGGGGGCTACTGGCATATATAACTGTCAAATTTTCTCACCCGTATGTCTTTTACATACTGCTCCGTGGCTCTGGCTAGACCATTTTGAGCGGCACAGAGGTGCACATCTCCCGAATTGAAGGCATCCAATGCCTCTAGGGAGAAAGATGCGTCACGAAGAACTGTTTGGCGACGCCTGTGATTCATGGCACTCTCCACCTCAGAATTGGTGGCAAATAACCTGTCGGTATCCTCTGTCGGAGGAGCATCCAACGCACGCCTCGTGTTCGCCTCCGCTTCTGGACCTGGCTTTGGAGCCTGGCCAGCGGAGGATTGATTGGCAACCTCTCCGGATATAGTCCGGCGAGCGCTCTTCTTCCTAAAAAAGCACGAGCGTTAGTATGCCTCCCGGGAATAAAACCTGGGAGCAAGATGACACGCCATACCGTTGCATCGGCGTTTCAATCTGGACTGCACTTCTTTTCGGCCTGTTGGGCCTTGCTATCCCTTGTTGACTGGCCCTCGCAGGCTCGGCCTTCCGCCTCAAGGACTTCCCCTGCGAAACACCGTTGGTATACGATGATCAAAAACACGCATGGATGGGTCATTTTCAAAGTATTGGGACTTCGGTCTCACTTACCTGCGAGGCGGGAAGTATTCCGGGGTAATCGGCCGTAATGGCGACCAAGGCATTATCGATGCTCAGTTGGTGAAATACCTCGTCGATCAGCTCCACCGATATGTCCGGATCCTCTTGGGAGGTCAGATCGAGGAACCGTTCCGGATCCTCGGGTTGTGGAGGCGGGCTGTTTATATCCTTTACGGCCCGGCGCAGTTCCTGCGCCAAAATCACAAAATGAGATACTTGACTATGGGAGTATGGATCGGATAGGCAAAAATAAATGTCCGCTTACCCAGCTTGGAGGATTGTTCATAGAAAATCCGTCCTGCGGATTGACACGGAGAAATTCCTCCTCTTCTCCCTTGTACAATGCGGACAAGATCTTCATCAGATCGACGACCGATCCCGGCCCCTTACGGCCGCAGCGGGTGGCATCATCCTCCCTGTTGAAATCCCACATGGGGTGGCCTCTATACTGGAGCGGCTACACCCCCCGCATAATGCATGTGGCCATGACCCCGATCATGGTCAGTCCGGAATGAGCTAATAGCCTAATTCGGCTCATCAGGTAAAGGACGTCCCTATCATTTTCCTTCCGAGGGCTCCGTGGACGCCAGCTTAGGCGTTTCTTCAAAGGAGCGTTATTGAACTCACGGAGGCCAATCCGAATAGGGTCCAGCAAGGGGACATCTTCTATATAAAACCATTCCGAAGGCCAGTCTTCGGACGCCTTCTTCGGGGTTTCGGATAGATATCCGGTCCCGGCGATGCGCCATAGTTCGGCTCCGCCGACTTGATATATTTACCCCTCTTGAGAATGGGGCACAAGGCAGAACAGCTTCTTCCACAGTGCAAAATGACCCTCGATGCCCAAAAATAGCTCGCAAAGGGCCACGAAGCCCGCAATATGCAAAATGGAGGCAGGCGTAAGGTTGTGCAACTGGAGGCCGTAGAACTCCAGGAGCCCCCAGAGAAACGAATGAATTCGAAATCCGAGCCCTCTTATCAAATAAGAGACAAGGCATACCCGCTCTCCTTTGGAGGGGCTGGGGACGCTCTCCGCTTGCTTTTCGCCCTTATAGGTGGCGAGTCCGGCTCAAACCGGGACCATGAAGGCTGGGGGAAGAAATCCCTTGGTTTGGAGCGTAACTAACTCGCTGTACGGGACGGAGCATCTCTCCCAATCTCCAGGCCGAGGGCTGGGAGGGCGAGAGGAGGAGCTGCGTCGACTGTCCATGATGGAGTGGATTTTTGTCAGATGCACTTTGATGAATGCTCGCGAAGGAAGGATGGTGTGATTTGGATCTAGATCCTCATCTCTTTTATAGGCAGCTCATTTGCGCAGCTAGGGGGGTAAATGTAAAAATACCCTGACTTTTCGCATTCGTTCAACACGTGGAAGACGGCCTTTATTGGGCGTGGAAGCCGAGGAGCGCAATATTCACAGGAAGCCGGACGCTATTCAACAGGTACACAGGATTTGGAGAAGAACCCGCCTTGCAATGCCGAAGACAATCTACGCGTCGGACTCATCGCCATTGAAGCCTGGTTCAGGGGCTACTGAGGGAGTCCCGGATTAGGGGGTGTCCGGATAGCCGAACTATCACCTTTGGCCGGACTCCTGGACTATGAAGATACAAGATTGAAGACTTCGTCCCGTGTCCGGATGGGACTTTCCTTGGCGTGGAAGGCAAGCTTGGTGATACGGATATGTAGATCTCCTACCATTGTAACTGACTCTGTGTAACCCTAACCCTCTTCGGTGCCTATATAAACCGGAGGGTTTTAGTCGTAGGACGAAGAACAATGATACCATACGCTAGCTTCTAGGGTTTAGCCTCTCTGATCTCATGGTAGATCTGCTCTTGTACTACCCATATCATCAATATTAATCAAGCAGGAGTAGGGTTTTACCTCCATCAAGAGGGCCCGAACCTGGGTAAAAATATCGTGTCCCTTGTCTTCTGTTACCATCCGCCTAGACGCATAGTTTGGGACCCCTACCCGAGATCCGCCGGTTTTGACACTGACAGTGCCCATGAGGTATGAATGGGGGTGGGCGGGGGGGGGGGATTGGGAGAGGAGTGGAACCATGTCTTACGGACACATTTGTCTGAAATCTGAGGGGGAGTTACAGTTCTACCCTTGCCTATAGGCTTATCGGCTTGGGTCTGTGTACTGAGGGTCGGGGATAGTAGAGTAACTTTGCTTCTCCCCAAATAGTGGTTGGGAGCGATTTCGGGCGAGGAGGGCGTGTTTTGAACTATAGTGGATGCAAGCGATTTCGGGCGAGGAGAGCGTGTTTTGAAATAGTGGGCGCGAGCTATTTCGGGCGAGGAGAGCGTGTTTTGCCGACCATGGTTTATGAATTATTCGGCACATGTCATTTCGGCCGAGGAGAAGGCGCGCTTGGATGAGGTTACAAACCTACCCTCGATGTATAACGGGCCGATTGATGCGTGTCCCACATAGGACGCTAATTTCGCATCTCCCATTTATTTGCTCTGGCGAATTCCACCGAGCAGGGAGGATGTTTAACGGTTCGTTCAAATTTTGGGAGAACGAGCATCCACGTCTACCTTACCAAGTCGATTCGAATCAAATGTTGAAATATTAGCTTGCCACTTCTTTTTAGATGGAGAGATGATGCTCGAGAATAATGTGTTTTTACATGCTCGTTGCTAGCAATTTACTATATGACAAATAGTTGACCCACTCAAAAACGTGAATCAAACCCAAAATGTAATATCTCGATTCAATGAAATAGCTCGTTCAGTAGGTCAAAATAGTGAACTAAATCCAAAATTGAACACCTCAATCGAGTAGCATGTTTTACAGTATTATAGTACTCCATGAACATGTTGAAAGTCAAATTAATGAACTTGTTTGATATACGCGTATATCCGTTCATGTGTGGATTGCAGACAACATGTTCTCCAATTTAAATATTTGAATGCAAGTTTATATCGAAACATGGTTTATATCAGTCTTTGATGCATAAAACACGACCTCCCCCTCTCCCGGACTCCTGTTGTCTCTCTCTCTCTCTCTCTCTCTCTCTCTCTCTCTCTCTCCGCGACAATCTTCAATTATGGCGCACGCATCCGACACAAAAAGCTTGTTGGTCCCTCTCCCTTTCTCTCCATCTCTCTCTCTCTCTCTCTCTCTCTGTGCGTGTGGGGGGGGGGTCTTTCTAGTTCACATGCATATATACACCATCTATAGGTCTCTCTCACACACTATGTATGATACTCTAGCTAGTCCAAGCTAGATATCTTGGGTGCACTCATCGTACACACACAAATTCCTTGGCTCTTTGCCAGTAACTCTCTCACGCACCACTATGTCGTCTCGGAGCTCTTCCCCCCTCTCTCAAACTCTCCATCCACCTGGGTCACACATACACATGCATATCTCACTCGCACTCGATAGGCCCATCTAAAACTCTATCTCTCTCCCTCGTTCTCTCTCCATCTCACACGCACACACACACACAATCTCATGCCCAACTAGCCAAGTATGATGGTCTCTCACTCAATTGGAGGCACACGCAGTACCCCCTATATGTATATGACTAGCTAATCTTAGTCTCCATCACAAACATGTGCATGGTCTATCTCGATTTCTCTCGGGGCATCTTTCTATCGTGCACGCACTCCATCGATCTCCCACCCATATAGTCCCCTCACGATCTCGAGGGGATCTCTCTATCACAAACACACACTCTCTCCCTCCCCATGCGTCCATGCCATCCATGTGTCCCTCTCCACCTTTTTTCCTTGTTGGCCAGACCTCTATTGGACATGGGCTACAGGGGTGTCTCTCTCCATTGCAAACAATCACACACTAGCTATCTTCGTGTATCTCCTCGCCTCGCTTTTCCATCTCGGAGATGCATGCATGATATGTTCACATAAGAAACGAAAAAACACACACTCTCTCTCTAATTTATCGTTTGTTGTCACTTTCTCTTTCACACACATACTCTTTGTGCACACTTACTCATTCTCCTTCACACGCACTTGATCTGTCTCGACTGAGGCACTCTCCTCCGTCCATAGCACATAGATTTATTGAAAAGTCAAACATCACAAAGTTTGACCATGTACGTGGAGAAAAATAATTACATCTAGTATAGCAAACATATACCATTAGATTCACCATGAGATGCAGTTTTGTATGATGTATCTTTGGTATTGTAGATATAAATAACATTTGCGTTTACCTGATCAAAGTTTCCAAAGTTTGACTTCTAAAAAATTTACATGCACTGCATTATCGAGCGGATGGAATATCTCTTTCCCCCTCTCAGCTATCTCACGCACCACTCAGCCTTATCGGGGCTCCTCAATCTCTCTCAAACTTTATTGGTCAGTTTGGTTCCTGACCTAACCCTCATGCCTTGATGGTCGGTACTGCCTGGTGTGGACGTGAGATGTAAAATATTTCTGCCTGGCCAACCTTGTGTGGTGCTGAAGTGTTTGGTTCATGCCTCGGCCAGGCAAAGCATCAACGTCCCATCAATCAATCCATGCATCAATTATTTAATGCAAATATCCATCCATGTTGCTGTTAGCCTCGTGGCCGCACGACCAGGCACGGCCAGGTGTTCGAAATCGGTCGCTTGGGCCAGGCTACTTGCAGTGTCTGGAGTTATATCTCCCTGGTTCACACATACACATGTCTTGCTCAGGCGGGCTTTCTTTTTCACAGGGTAGCAACCAAACAAGCGTGCATGAAATCCAGCCACAACCCCAGGCCACGCAAAAGATGCTCAGGACGCAAGCCAAACTGGCCTTATATCTCCCTGGTTCACACATACACATGTCTCGCTCGCGCTATACATATAGACCCATCCAACACTCTCTGCCCTTGTTCTCTCTCCATGTGATACGCACCCCCCCTAAGTACCCTCACTCCATCATAGGCTCTGTTTGGATCCATGGGTTAGAGTTAGTTTGGGTTAGTTTGGAGTCAACTAACCCAAAAAGATCCAAACAAGAGGGTTAGTTTGGGTTAGATGCATCTAACCCATCCAAAAAAACTAACCCATCCAAGAGGTGCTAATTTGGATTAGTTCTTCTCGGGACCACTAATAAACACTTTTTTCTCTCGCTCTCCCTGCAGCAGATCCCTCCCCACTTCCTCGAAGCTTCTTGTCCTCTCCCTTCCTCCCTCTTGCACCGCCCGTGAAGGTGCCTCGCCGTATCCGCGCTCCATCTAACCCTCCCATCCAAACACCTCTTTACTTAGAGTTAGTTCAGGGTTAGTTCAGGGTTAGAATCTAACTCTAACCTCTACCTGAGTTAGAGTATCCAAACAGGGCCATAGGCGCAAGCACTCCCCCCCTCCTAAGTATGATTATCTCTTACTAGCCATCAGGAACACACGTATTGTCTCCTTCCATCCATACGTCTATCTCGATATCTCTCGGGGCATCTTCTATCGTGCACACACCTTGTCACTCAATCTCCCACCCATGTAGTCCCATCACGATCTCCAGGGGACCTCTCTAGGACAAACATACACTCTCTCCTCCCTATGTCTGCATTTTCTCCGTACGTCTCTCTCGACCTCTCTCCCTTGTTTGTCAGACCCCTCTTGGCCACGTGCTAGCGGTCTTGCTCTCTTGGTTCCAAACAACCACACACTATCTCCTCACCTGTCCTCTGTTGTCGAAGATGCATGTGTGATATGTTTGCATAAGACACGCATGCTTTTTCTCTACTTTTATCGTGTGTTGTCCATGTCTCTTTCACACATGCACACACACCTTTTTCACTCTCTCTCTCTCTCTCTCTCTCTCTCTCTTATTAGGGACTCTGTCACGTCCATAAGCATATGGATGTTTTGAAAAGTCAAATCTCAAAAAAGTTTGACCAGGTATATGTGGAGAAAAACATTTACATCTGGAACGATCATTAGATTCATCACAACATGTACTTACTTCATACTATCATTTATCTTTGGTATTGTAGATATAAGTAATTTCTTTATAAACTTGGTCAAAGTCTCAAAAGTTTGACTTAAAAAAATGTTGGAACTACATTATCGAACGGAGGGAGTAGCTCTTTCTCTCTCTCTCTCTCTCTGCTATCTCTCACGGGCCTCCTCTCTCACTCGAACTCTCTATGCCGACAGATTATACGCTCACTATGTCAGCGTATAGCTCCGTATATTGTTTAGTTGACCGGTCAACCAATCCACATGCTGCCTTGTCAGCTCGTGTTCTGTATCTTGGTGTGCTGGCCCATGTGGCAGTGGGTGAAAATAAGTAAACTAGAGGCCCATCTGACACGCACTGAAGTAAACAAAGTTGAAACCACTCGGGGTAGCACCCCGCATGCTAGTAAATTAAGGGCGCATTGAGTACAAACTTCTTGCGTGTGAAGGACGCACTCGCACACAATTCACCACTGTGCGGCGGCATGCACAGAAGGACGCACTCGCGCACACCCAGCACACAACACACACCAGCGCACGTGTACACCAACGTCGCCGCCGGTTGAGATGGACGGCGAGGCAGCCAACAAGCGGAGGCGGCTCGAGCAAAAATCGCATTCGGCGAGCCTGGACTTCAGCAGCAGCCTCCCCGATGACATGCTGCTCATCATCATCGGCCTCCTCCCCACCAAATCTGCCATGCGGACTGCCCTGCTCTCCTGGCGGTGGCACCCCCTCTGGCGTTATGTCCCCCTCAACCTCACCATCGACAGCTGCCTCTGCGACGGGGATTGCAAACACGTGGCCGCAGTCTCCCAGATCCTTTCATCGCACCCTGGGCCAGCCAGACGCCTTGACATCCGCATGTTCAGTACCAACTGCAAGGTCCAACCCAAGTTCGACGAGTGGTTCTTATCCCCGCCCTAGATCAGCTCGAGGAGCTCAGCTTTGAAGCTGGATGATGTCGCTCTCTACCGCCGTCCGTGCTCCGCCTCATGCCAACGCTGCACTGCGCCAGCTTCAGCTCCTGCTATCTTCCCCAGATTAATGTCGCGCCCGCCCTTCTTCTCCCTCAATTCAAGCATCTCGACCTCTTCGATGTTGTCATCTTGAAGAAGGCTATGGAGCACCTGCTCCGCAGCTGTACTGCGCTCGAGTACCTTCGTCTTGAGCATATCCACGGGTTCATTAGCCTCCACATCGCCTCGACGAATCTCCAATGGATTTATGTGTCTTGCTGGCCTAGCAACAAGACATCAATTGGGAAGAGATCACTCCAGTTATTCCATGTTATGGTCATTGAGAATGTGCCTTTCCTTGAGAGATTGCTTGTATCGGATCTAGAAGGTCCAACAAAAATCAGGGTCATTGACATGCCGAAATTGATAGTGTTGGTGTACTCGTCTGCCAAATTCTCCGAATTCTTTATTGGATCCGTAATCGTTCAGGTACAACACTCATATTCTTCTCCGTCTTCTTGAAATTTACATTTTTAAATTTCTTCTTGATGTATTACAACCGTCTTCTAGAAAATGATTCCCACAAGCTTGACCCAGTCCATGCGCACAGTGAAGATCTTAGCACTAAAATCTATCGGCCCCAATCTAGATCAAGTTGTTGGATTCCTTACATGCTTTCCGTGCACGGAGAAGCTACTCATCGAGGTGAAACTTCTTTCCTATAAGTAAACGGTAATCACAACGTAGCTCAATTTTTTCGTAATTTTCCCAAATTATGATGACAAGTGTAGTGTTCATAACTGCATCTACGCCTGCACCGAAACAAATGTTTTTAGTATTTTTTCTCACGTGATCACCTGCATCGTTTTTATGTTGTACTACTATAGTAGCCTAGGCTAGTCATAGTGGAAAGTAACTTCGACTAATCCAGTAACTCTGTGGTTACCCTAGGAGCAAGTACTACCTCCGTCCTGGTTTACTCTTCCAATTTTGTAGTATCAAAATTTGACCATAGATTTAACTGACAAAATGTTAATGCATGTCTCTAAGAACTATAACGTTGTATTCGTATTTGAACATAATTTCAAACAGCGTAGTTTTTAGTGACATGCATTGGCATTTTCTTAGGTAAATCTATGGTCAAAATTTTATACTAAATACGAGGTAGTATTCCCTCCGTCCCAAAATTCTTGTCTTACATTTGTTTAGATGCGGATGTATCTAACACTAAAATGTAACTAGATACATCCGTATTTAGAAAAATTTAAGACAAGAGTTTTGGGACGGAGGGAGTACAAAAGTGGGCTACGTAGGCCAAAACATGTGCCAAATTCACTTGTGATGCATTTGGCATCGATGCCCCTCCATTGCTCACCTGGTGCCCCAAGATGGATCACCTACTTTGCTCCGGTGCCAAATTAACTCACGCAATGAAAAAACATTGCGTGGGAGAGAGAGAGAGAGAGGACCGAGGCAATAAAAAAACACTTGTTTGGGAGAGTGAGAGGCTGGTGTAGTTGGTTTGATTGATTTTTTTATACATGTGGGTCTGTGTGCACAGCAGTGCCAACTCTCTCACATCGCGAGAGCGGTGCCAAAATCTTTTGATTTGACATTGATGTGTATTATGTGGCATACTTTTGTGAAATATGGCATCGGCCACATAGTGGAAGGCAACAAATGCCCAAGCTCTTCACGTGCTCCTAGTTAAGTGAGAGGAAACAGAGAGAGAGAAAGAGAGAGAGAGAGAGAGAGAGAGTGAAAAAATATCACTAGCCAGCCAACCCTATCGTATAAGCGAATGATATTGGTACCTCTTGATGACACGGCAATCTTATGCAGCCAGCTGCTCTAATATGTTCTCTTCTTTTGCAGATTAAAAAAGACCCGAAAGTGAAAAATGTGTTGCACTATAACAATCTCATCAAATGCCTTGATCTCCATCTTACAGAAATTGATTTGATCGACTACCGAGGCAGCACATCTGAGATTAAATTGGCCAGGTTCTTTGTTCTGGAGGCAAGTGTGCTCAAGGTAATGAGGTTTGGCGTTCTCTGGCGCAACAATGAATGGCGTGCTGATCACCGCAAGGGTCTAAGCCTAAATGACAAAGTGTCCGCAGAAGCTGAATTTGTTTTTGAAACATCAAGTGGCCAGAGACTCGAAAACTTATTTGCCCATTAGTGACTTGTCAGGGTGGTGGATTTTAGTTTGTACGATAATGCTGCATCCACCTAAAGTAACGAAAGTTCTTACGTAAACTTCCTAGTAATTCCCTCTTCGTAGGTGCAGCATTACTCCTAACATTTGTAATATCAGTTTGAAACTTGTAATATTGCCGTGTCCTATTCCTGCGTTTTCAAAATCCTGCGAATCAAACAGGTCCTGAGTTGGTGATGATGTTGTGCCTCCCATCTTTCACCAATAGCCGTCAGATCTAGATCTGACGCATACAAACCAAGCTTCTGCATTTTTGCAAAAAGATGCCCGCACTTGTTCCCTATTTACAAACAACTCCTTGTCTCTCACAATCAGCGTTATCTCCTCCCCACCACATCTAGAAGGCCGTGGAAAAATCTGGCGCGATGGCCACTGTCGGAGCCGTCCACCCCCAATCTTGGTGTTCCGTGCAATGCACGGGCATCTACGCACGGGAAATTATGTCGAACAGGGCTAGTTGTAAGCAGGCTAGCTCTACAGCCATGATGATAGTGACTGCAGACGGTGAGGCTGACTATGGTATGCCGAACACGGCACCTATACTCAGGTGTCATCTCCGGCGCAGGGTCTTGTCACTTCACTGTGAGGAGCAGCACGTAATAATTTGACCAACGGGTAGTACAGTGCTAGTACTCCTACTACTACATTGGTAGTACTACTAGTACTAGTAGCACCACCGTCTGGATTTAGGAGTACTACCACGTCCATCTCGATTTTAGTATTTGACTAGCAATATCTAGTAATGCATGTCACAAAAAATGTACTACTCCCTCTGTAAATAAATAAATGGTTTTTATTCCTATCGGCGAGAGAACTTAATGTTTTTTGCTAACTAGAGTACTAATAGGATTACATGCAATGAACTAAACACAACATGTCATGTTTGGTAGTCTCAAGTAATTGAAAGCATGCACGGCCCACATCTCTCATTGGTTGATATGTCACGAAATAAGAAAGAAGGAGGGAGTTAATGCACCGTGCCTAAGTGTTTTGGGATTATTTAGTTTTCGTAATGTGACTTACACAACATTTTTGTTTACATGCATTAACATTTTATTAGTTAAATCAAAGGTCAAAACTTGGCGCAAAATGCAAAGGGGACCAATAAAGCAGTAAACATCAAACTTCTCTCGTTTGGCCCCAACTAGAGGTCCGGTGAGATGACTATACTGCATCGACACGGAGGGGGACGCAGCTTCATTGACTTACAACAACTGCCTTTGGGTGAATGACACGCGGGCCTAGGGGGTGGCTGGCCCACCTATCATACAGCCAAAGGCAGGTGCAGTAGAGGGCCGAGGGGTAGTACGAAATCCTATACACCTACGCACGCTAACCAAGGGCAAGAGTGATCACTCGAATCACAAGATCAGTTGACTAGAAGCTAAGCTAGCCCCTGGAGGTGATGAGCGCAAGCATCAGCCGGCTGTGCCAGATGGTCCACGACGCCGGCCTGCGGCCCGGCAACGAGGAACGTCTCCAGGTAGTATTGCTTGAGGCCGCCAGGGCGAGGGGCCGCTTGGACGACAGCTTCGTCTCCTTGTTCGACGAGGTCCTCATCGGTTTCCTCGACAAGTTCACCATCGTCAAGAAGCTCGCGGACGACTTTGATGTAAGCCTCTTGCCAACGTGCCCAGGCTCTGCGATGCCCGCCACCCTCAACATCCACTATGGTGACAACCTCTTTGATGCACTGGTGGCCCTGCGACTGCCCGCCATTGCGCCGGAGAATGTCCACCTCAAGGCCGCGCTCGCCGCGCAGCGCCTGGCGCAGCAAGACACCATCGACATAATCACCCACGTCTATGCGCAAATCATCCACAAGGACTACTACATGCAAGAGGAGGACGATAGGATGCTGGCCTTCTTGGACCGCAGGGCAACCTTGGACGGCACTGTTCAGAAGCACGTTGAGCTCGCCGCCAACGCCGCTACTCCTCACACGTCGGTTGGTGACCCGGCACACTAGGGCATGAGGATGTCGTTGATGGATCCGTATGTATTTTTATCTTTCCGTCAAATCCATGTAGTAGTATATGATACTACAGTAATTATCTTACCTTTCACATCAACTTCATAATTTTCTTACGTACTCCATGCATGAACGGCGCCAGAACCAAACTTCTCATTATTCTAGGCAAAATCGTTAGTTTCTATCTATCGATAGCACCATGGAGCAGAACCAAATTTTACAAGTTATGAGTTCAAAAGGAAAAGCCTGCCGTGTTCGTATCCCACCCCCACACGGTTGGTCCGGCACGCCGCTCAAGCGGGAATGCGTGCGGTGTTGCATTTTCACTTACAAGTGGGACCGCATTTGAGCAAACTGACTATCGGCAAACCCCCACCCCGCCCACCGTGCGATGGCTAAGAAAACAGGAGGGAGAAGAGATGGTTGTAGCATGGACTCCAAGAAAATTGGTGTCAGATGGGACTCATGTGGGTGGCGTGTGCCGTACTGCTAGACGTGAATGCTAGTTATGGCCCATGCCACCCCACTATATCGAGCCTATATCGAGGTACGTAGAACAAATTTCCTGCAGTACGTGCTCAGCCCTCCTCTATCTCTCTTCTCAGCCAGCCAACGAACGCGTGGAGCCCATCGTCTGTTAGCTCACATGCGGTCCCACATGTCAGTGAAAACGCAAGCGGACCCACTGAACCTGCACATCTTTCACCTCGACGTGCTGGTGATGAAAAACAAATCCAAGAAAGATCTTCGGTGGCCGCTTTTGGAGTTACTCAAGAGTAGTAAGATTCTATTTACAGTTTAACCCAAGATGAACATCTCGTGGCTTCAACTACCACTCTATTTTCTTTCATGACACGACCTGGATGCTGGATGTCCCACGTGTCGGCAAAAGGAGGAAGAACCCGACCAAATCTTCGGCTGTGCTCTCGGATTAGACTAGTTGTGATAACTTAAAAATTTTATTGTGTACTCCCTCCGTTCCAAAATACTTGATTTCCATTTGTCCAAAAATGGATGTACCTATATACTAAAACATGTCTAGATACATATATATTTTGACAAATAGAAAGCATGTATTGTGCAACAGAGGGAGTAGAATGGATGCAAGTTTTTGTATTGGGAAGAAGAGTACATCCATATATTGATAGAGCACAATTTAGTAGATGTTGTATCACTTTTAGCTATCACAGAGGCTACAGATGAGATTAGTGCACTTGTTGATACTCCTACTAGAATAGAGGCTAGACATGAGACTAGATTCGAGGAAGCAACGTCTACTTCTTTACACTCGAAGAAGAAAGAAGCACGCAAGATCGAGCCTCTGCAGATCAACAATGAATGCATCGAGAAGGCACTAATCCAACTTACAGGAGTAGTAAAATGTATTCTTGTGGTTCTTGTTTTCTTTGGTCTTGCTTTTCTAGTCAAAATTATCGTTGGAGTTCGTGCAAAACGGAGGTCCGTTTGGGGTCGTGCGTTGCAGTTGGCCTTACAAGTGGGACCGCAGTTAAGGAAACCGACTATCGGCAAACCCCCACCTCGCCCGCCGCACGATGGCTGAGTTAGAGAAACAATGAGGTTCAAGAGATTGCTCTAGCACGTACTCCAAGAAATATGGTGTCTGATGGAAGTCATGTTGGTGGCGTGTGCTGTACTCCTGGACGTGAATGCTTGTTCTGGCCCATGCCACCCTACTACTCCTACTACTTACTATATAGTACTACTAGTATCGAGGATTCGAGGTGCTGGTTACGTAGTACAATATGGCTACAGTAAAAACACCTGCACGACGCGCGAAGCTTGTGAAGCTAGTACAAATAGTGTACTACTATTGTTGATTGGCCTCATCCGATAACCTGTTGCAATGAACGTACAATTATGTATTCGGAAAATATATTTTTTGCCTTGTCGCACCACTCACTTACATAAGCGACTCGAAAGCCATTCATAAATTTAGTAAGTTTATCACAGGCATATCATTTTATTACATACAACAGGTCATCAACCCACATCGACAACGAGGATACATTATAAATACTAAAGTTTTCACCACACAACAAATAAAAAGCAATGATGAACTTCAACTCAACCATTCCTCGGCGTTGGAAACGCTTGCTTTGAACCACAAGTGATTCTCTGGGACGGACCATCCATTGTCGATCTGGAGACCAACGCAGGACTGATCATCCAGGCTGAAGTGGCCTACTATATCAGTACCAGGGTAGGGAACCACCCAAATGTCCGAGGTATAGACACAGTTGCTTCTCATAAATGGTAGTAATGTTGTGTCAACAGCAGTTGGATCACCTTTCACCATCATTGGATAGTTTTGTCCAAGGAAGAGCGAGTTTTCTCCAAGACTATCAATTCTGTACCAGGGAGAAGGAGTTGGCACTAGCACACTAGTATCCATCCCGAATACCATGCAACGGGTGTTGGAATAGGTCCGGAGAGTGCGACCATGGGAGACTATACCTGCTTCCTTAGCAGTAACATCATCAGTGGGTTGTATACACACGAGAAGAGGTGATCCATCGGAATTAGTTGCCAGGCGCCAAAGAGTATATGGGCGCTTCTCGTCCTCATGCTCATGATCATCACCATCGTCATCTCCCCCTTGCTTATAAAATCTTCAAGTATAGGTTGTGGAATGTTCACAGGACCTTGGAAACACAAGAAGAAAGTTAATTAGTAAAGGGAAACTTGCTAACCCACATGCATGTGGATGAAACAATTATATTTATGGTGGAAGAGAAACGTACCGAAACTACGAGGATGCCATGCAAAAACAGTGCCACGAGTGGTGGCAGCAAACACAAGGCCCTCGTATTGAATTGCATCACAGTACTCATCCGTGTACAAAATTTGATTTTTGAGCAATATCCATCCAATCAAACCACCAAGGACGACAACAAGCTTGTTGAAGATGGCAACAACTTCATAGTTGTTGTAATTCCAAGAGCGGTTGGGAACTCAAGAAATTGCTATCTTCCGTAGAAGACAGTCACCATGATTGTATTTGAACGTGCGTACAATACCGGTGTGCTCAACCTCTGGGCAGTCTGCTGAGATTTCTAGAAGTGGAACCCGGTCACGAGTGTACACATTCACAAGTTCCCACTCGCAGTTGGACCCAATTTAAACAACCCAATCTCCATTTGCGCTTGCCCAAGCCTTGCCCTCAAGCGATGGCATCTTAACATCATACGTATCATTATCAAGCGACATCAACTTGCACAGGGCGAGGCCTCCGTCGTGACGGCGCCGGTCATCCGGGTTACGGCGAAGAAGATAGGGGAGATCAAACTGCTCCTTGACTCTTGGGTTCCTTGTAATGATGTTATTAGTTGAGTCGAGAATGGGCTTGAACGAACCTGCCATGCTAGCCGAGGTGATGACGTTGCACCGATCAATGAGTTCCTCCACCATGTCATCTTTCAGATCAGGGCAAGAATAACGGGGTTGTTTCCGTCCTGTTCCCTCCATGGAGAAGACGATCGAACAATGGCAGAAGAAAGGGTGAAGGGCTGAAGGAAAATGGAGGAGGGAGAGGAAGAGCATGAGACAGCAGTTCCAAATCGAGAGGGAAAGACGAAGAGTCGGTGGACGGTTGCCAGTTTGCCACGGTTCACGAAGGGGCGCCCCGGCCTACACGTCAGTTCGGAAATACTCCTACTACTCGCCGTCATCTCGCTGATATGTTGGAACGGGACCAAATGTCAACGAAACATGGTGTGTAATTTCTCGTGCAAAATGTGATCTGGCCGCGTTGGCCCGAGGTACCGCATTAGTTATCGACCTTTATTTTTTTAATGGCGTGCCATTCAGTTATGAAGCATGACTAATTGGTACTGTACGCAGCGAAAATATAAACTACTCTACGACTACTCCACCTCCAGTACTAGTAGTATAAAAAAGATATATAGGCTGGAGCTTCGGCGCTTTCTTGCCAAGGGCTTCCCACTTGCTTCTCACACTACCACCCTCTCTCCAGATCTAAAAAAGACGGGCCCTCTTTCCCTCCTCATCGGTGGTCACAGATCTGCCGGAGAAGAAAAGGACGTGCAGCGTTACGCACTCGTCGTCGGCGAGCGAGGTCACGCACTGACGACAAGGCCGTCCTCTCAGACCTAGCGCCCGCGCGGGATGGCCTCCATCCCCAAGCTCGCTGCCGTAGTGTGTGTGGAGGACGACGACCACAAGCGAAGCCACTTCCCGCCGACCCTAGGGTATGCTACCTCTTTTCGAACCATACCCTTGTTCTATTGCCCCATCTGGCACGTCATTGCATGTGGATCTTTTTCCACTCCACCATCTTCCCAATTTGCTATCCTCTGCTCTGCTGGCCATGCAGATGAAAACCATAATTTGCACTATTAAAGGAAAACCTACTTCATGGAGACTAATCCATGTCTGGGTTGAATAAGGAAAGGAAGAGAGATTGTACTGTCCAAGAGAGTAGGCATCGAACCCGCATCTAGGTTGAAAAGGGGGAAATCAGTAGCTAAGGAACGAGTCTCGTGTCTCTTGGTTGAAGAAGGGTAGAAAGGCATGACAACGCAATAGAGAATGACCAGGTCGATCGGTTTGTTGTCCTCACATAGGAAAAAAGGTAGCTAAAGAGAACAAAAATGGGACGTAATCCACATATTCTGCCCGGATATTTGTTGCTCTGGGCAACCATACCTCCCTCACCACTCTGCGTCCGTGGAGGTACATCGTACTGGTGCGCCCACTGTCCGAATGGGCCTCCCATGCTCTTATTGCCACTTTTTTGCTGTTAGTATAACGCCAGCAGTCAAGTCAAGCAATGCTACTGCTAAAGTGATGCCACATTTAACTAATGCCGCTCTCAGTCTAATGCCACCAATAAATTTAAGCAATGCCATTTAATGTCACTAGATTATTTCAGGGTTAGCTGTTGATTGTGGATGTATTAAAGATTTTTCAGCTAAGGTATTCTAATGTTGTTGCACAGCCAGTATACCAACGATGAAACTTGTTACTACCTTCAGATTTTTGCACTGTTATTGCTTATAGATTACATACCTCACTTTCATGAGATAAGTTAATTTTTTGTACAGTGTCACCAAAATGCCAAGGTGCTGATGTCATTTTATTTTGGTTAAACTGCACAGACAATTATGAAGACAAGAGGAAAGGTCAAGAGTGGGCACCTCCTCCTCCGGCTGTTCTCTTGATTCGTTTGATCAAGTTTTTATGTTTGATCGATTATCAAGATTGGGATAGCAATTTTTAAGGTCCCCCCGAGTTCGAAATGATATTTACCTTGGAGTTACATGGTTTGCAATTTTTTATACTGTCATTAGTTAATAATGCTAGTTACCTTCAGACTTCTGTATTTGGTTTAATGCTCACGCACAGCTAGTATACCAATGCTAAAACTTGTTACCTTTACATTTTGTATTGTTAATTCATATAGAAACCTTCCAGTGCTAGAGTTTATTGAAATCTGTTCAGTAAAACCATTGTACTGTACCCTGTAATAAACTAACTACTCTACTATTGCACTAGCCACTGGATTAGTGTATATTTGTAGTATTCGAATGGTGTTACATTAGCGTATGAACATAAATAAAGTGTGGCAAGCTTTCCCAGATATGTGCTCAAGAAAACTACTACCTGTTTTTCTAAATACTAGACGTTTGGGTACTTTAAATTGAACTGTGAAAACGTCTTATATTAAGGAACAGAGGGTGTAGAGTTCACTCAAATTATCCCGGTAAAGCTAGTCACACATTTGTTAAAATTAATGTTCATTATGTTATCGGAGGAGGTATGTATGTTTGTCTCTAATGCCGGTCGACTACATACCTGACATCATGATGTAATGTTAAGTCATTTCCTTTTGTACAATGTCACTGAATTGTCAAGTCGGTGATGGCATTTTATTTTAGTAGAACTGCACAAAATTTTCTTAAAAGAAGAGGAAAGGTCAGGAATGGCTCAGTTTTTCAAAAAAAACTATGTATGCCTTCCTAACATCAGCCGCTGTTGCTTTATTTATTCCTTCAAACAGGTGGTTAGAAACAGTCTTGCTACCTTTTCCCATTAAGAAATTGGAATGCTTATATTTGTGAGTCTATGCTTCAACTAGTGCCACTTTTATAGTAATCACACTTTCAATATCTATGCAAACAGGGATGCTTGATTTTAGTGGAACTGGACAAAAAGTCCAACTGGTTCAACATTAGGAGCATGTTTTTTCCAAACCTTTATATCCAATTGGTGGCACTATGAGCATTACAATGGTACATGGTTTGCTACTATCTTGCTACTCTTTTTGTACTATCATTAGATAGTAATACTAGTGGTTTGCATGTGAATTTATTGGCAGGGTGGACTGAGGGAGTCCTGGATTAGGGGGTATCCGGACAGCCGGACTGTGTACTACGTCTGGACTATTGAAGCGTGAAGATACAAGACTCAAGACTTCGACCCGTGTCCGGATCGGACTCTCCTTTGCGTGGAAGGCAAGCTTGGTGATCCGGATATAGTGTTTCCTTCCTTGTAACCGACTCCATGTAAACCCTAGCCCTCTCTGGTGTCTATATAAACTGGAGAGGTTGGTCCTTAGAAGGCCGATCACAATTACAATCATACCATCATAGGCTAGCTCTTAGGGTTTAGCCTCTACGATCTCGTGGTAGATCTACTCTTGTACTACCCATATCTTCAATATTAATCAAGCAGGAAGTAGGGTTTTACCTCCATCGAGAGGGCCCGAACCTGGGTAAACATCTGTGTCCCTTGCTTCCTGTTACCATCAGCCTTGATGCACAGATCGGGACCCCCTACCCGAGATCTGCCGGTTTTCACACCGACATTGGTGCTTTCATTGAGAGTTCCTCTCTGTCGTCACCTCAAAGCTCGATGGCGCCTTCAATCATCAACAAAGTGGTCCAGGGAGAGACTTTTCTCCCCGGACAGATCTTCGTGTTCGGCGGCTTTGCATTGCGGGCCAATTCACTTGGCCATCTGGAGCAGATCGATGGCTACGCCCTCGGCCACCAGGTTAGGTTCGAAAACTTGAACCACACAGTTGATATTCGCGGAGACTTGATCTTCGATGGATTTGGGCATGCGCCAGGAGCACCGAACAGTCGCGACAAGCACGGCTTAAACTTGTTGTCGGACAAAGCTCGGGATCTAAACCCAGAGCAAGTTGCGTTGCCTAAGGACGGAGGGGTGGACCTCGCCCTGCAGGCCGCACACTCATCGGCGATGGAGCCGAACACGGGTCTCACCTCTGTGGTGGCCTGTAACTTCAGACCCCCGGATTCGCATCCGGATGTTGGTTCCTGTCCGCGCGCTCCCGAGCAGGCCGAGCCTGGTTAGGCTCTGGTAATGGAATTCACCACTGCGGATATCTTCCAGCACTCGCCCTTTGGCGACATGCTGAATTCGTTAAAAACTCTCTCTTTGATAGAAAATTCCGGGCCGAACTATGTCCGGCTCGAGTGGGAAGCAGGCGACAAAGAAATTCGTTACCCACCCACCACCCACTTCATAGCCACGGTTGATGATTTAACCGACGCGGTTGACTTCGACTCCGAAGGCATCGACATTATGGATGACGATGTAGGAGAAGATTTAGAATCTATGGGTTACCGGACTTCCGCCTCGACACATGACATATACATGGTGGATACGCCCAAGGAGGACGACGGTGACAATACGGAAGATAAAACCCCCGGGAAAAAGCCAAAGCGACGGTGCAGACGCCGTTCCAAGTCCAGCAACAGTAAAAATAGCAGTAAGAGCGCTAGAAGGATCGATACTCCGGACAACCCCGAAGGCAACAATGACCATACAGAACCAGTGATGGAGCAGGACGAGCTAGGTCACGCCGAACACAGCTCGGAGCAGACGCCCGAAGACAATGATCCAGAGGGACGAGTTCATCAAACCGGCCCAGGACAAGAAGACAGTCCGGACGATGATGCATTCATCATTCTGGAAGAATGCGTGGAATGAGATAACCTCCACAGAAAGCTTATGGCCACAACAAGAAGTCTGAAGAAGCAAAAGCAACAGCTCAAAGCTGCACAGGAAACGCTCAACCACAGATGGAATAAAGTGCTAGACACTGAAGAAAGATATGGTGACAATCGCCATACAAAGAGCTACCCAAAATGCAAGCTACTGCCAGAATTCAACGACGACGCCGTTCCACCAAAGACTAATACGACCGGGAGGCCCAACATACCGCTCCACAACCCCAACAAAGCGGCTACCAACGCCGTGCACGATCTACATGAGCACCCGGATAAGAAAGCTGGCGCAGCTAGGTCCATCTACGGGTCTAAAGGACACACCCCAGCAAGGGACTATGGTCATCAAAACGATTATGCCAATCAAATACCAGTTCGGAATAAACACCGGACATAACAACAGCCGACGACATGCCACAACACGTCCAGATACAAAGGGGCTACTCACCCCTTGTGCTTTACCAAAGAGGTACTGGATCATGAATTTCCACATGGCTTTAAACCTGTGAACATAGAGGCATACAACGGAATGACAGACCCAGGGGTCTGGATCGAGGACTTTATCCTGCATATACACATGGCTCGAGGGGATGACCTCCACACCATCAAATACCTCCCCCTCAAACTGAAGGGACCAGCTCGACACTGGTTGAAAAGCCTCCCCAGAAATTCAATTGGGAGTTGGGAGGAACTAGAGGACACTTTCGGGGCCAATTTTCAAGGGACTTATGTCCGGCCTCCAGATCCTGACGATTTAAGTCACATAATCCAACAACCCGGAGAGTCCGCCCGCAAGCTTTGGAACAGATTTCTCACTAAGAAGAATCAAATTGTCGATTGTCCGGATGACGAAGCCTTAGCAGCATTCAAACACAGCATCCGCGACGAGTGGCTCGCCAGACACCTCGTCCAAGAAAAGCCAAGGACAATGGCATCCCTAACAAGTCTTATGACCCGCTTTTGTGCGGGCAAAGATAGCTGGCTAGCCCGTAAAGGCACCAGCGACCACAGCACATCCGAAATACGGGATGGCAACGGGAAGCCACGGCGTAATAAAAACAAACGCCAAGACAAGGAAGAGAGCCCGGATAACACAACGGTTAATGCCGGATTCAGGGGCTCTCGACCTAATCAGCAAAATAAGCCATCTAAAGGCAGTAAAGAGGGACCATCCGATCTGAACAGAGTCCTGGACAGACTATGCCAAATTCATGGCACCCCTGACAAACCTGCAAACCACACACAAAGAGAGTGCTGGGTCTTCAAGCAGGCTGGAAAATTAAATGCCAAACACAAGGGAAGGGAAACACCAAGTGAGGACGAGGATGACCCTCGCCAGCCGAACACTGGGGGATAGAAAAACTTCCCGCTAGAGGTTAAAACAGTAAACATGATCCACGCGACTCGTACATCCATGAGAAGGCACGAACGCGTGCATAGAGACGTGCACGATATAGAGCCCATCATACCCAAACCTAACTACTAGATGTCTTATCCGATCACTTTCGATCACTTGGACGGCCGAACTAGTATTCGGCGTGAAGGATCAAAGGCCTTGGTGCTTGACCCAATAATCGACAGATACCGTCTCACCCGGGTCCTCATGGACGGCGGTAGTAGTCTTAGTTTAATATATGAGGACACTGTTCGCAGGATGGGGATAAACCCATCCGGAATCATCCAAAGCAACACCACCTTTGAAGGGGTGATACCAGGCGTTGAAGCCTACAATAGGGGATCCGTCATACTGGAGGTAACATTCGGCTCTCCAGGCAACTCCAGAAGCGAAGAACTACTCTTCATCATCGCACCCTTCCAAAGTGACTATCATGCAGTGCTCGGAAGAATGGCCTTCGCCCGCTTCAACGCATTGCCGCACTATGGCTACCTTACACTCAAGATGCCGGTCCACGTGGCGTCATCACCGTTAGCTGAATAACAGAGCGCTCTTCACGCGCAGAGGAACACGCGACAGCCCTAGCGGCCGGACTATAGGCGGCCTCCAATACCAAAAAAAACATGACTGGTCGTTAAGACCACAGACACGGTTAGACGAGTCCGGTAGCCCAGATAAAACCGAACCAAGGCACCGTATATGTAATCCCATAGCGGATACCAGGGGCTATAAACAATTAATAAAGCCCCACACTTGGCTCAACCTTATTGGCAGGCCAACATCTTACACTTTTACTATCCATCGCATACTTATGTTGTGCTCTCCTATGAGTTTTCCTTTTTTTTCACAGACAACGTTCGCGCGATACCCTTCTAGGATATGGCACAACGGAGCCAAAGGCGTAGACGTGCAGTAGGTCCCCATTCAACAGGTTTCTTTTTAGATTAAGCCCCATGGGTTCCATACCCACAGAGGATACTGCCGTTTTTGGCATTTTGCCATGACAGATCAATGCACGTACCTGGAAACACAAGGTTTATAATGAATGGGCATTCTTGAGCCCATTGTCGGTTATAAAGTCTGAATACCTTCGGGAGTGTTTGGCGTCACGAGTTTAGCCTTATATACATCAGCTCCGAATCATGTCTTTGGTCAAATATTGGGTTAGCCCGGCTCCTGGGTTTGCCACCTTACATTTCGTTATTATCGGCTAAGGTGGCCAAAGGAGAACTACTGCGATTGTGCCCTGGTTATTCCGGATGAGCACCTCAGTAGAGAAAGCCGAAAACTGACACTACAAAAAAAGACACATCCGTGACATTTTGGGCCGAACGATTTTTTTTCCTGTCATACATATGACACTTCTATGACGATAATTGTGACAAAACCCGGTATCATCATAGATGTGGTGGGCTCCTACTTCTATGACAAAAAATCATGATAGAAAATGGGCTTTTCGTCCTGGGCGGGCCAGAGACGCAGCTGCATGACATTCTTTGGGCCGTCCATGACGGAAAAAACCATGGTAGAAGCGAGGGGGAGGAAAATTTCGGGGAGTTGCCGGTTACGGTGGGAGGTCGAGGGTGGAGTGATGCGCGTTTCTCTTGTGCGTACGTGCGTGTGTGCGAGGCGTTGGCTCTAACTGAACCCGAGCGAGGCGTTGGGCTCTAACTGAACCCGAGCGATTGCACTGCAGGCTACGCGTTACTGAACCCGAGAGATCGATCGATGGCTATTAACTGAACCCGATGGAGCGATTCCTTCGCTACTGCTGCTAACTGAAGCCGATCGATGCTGCCTCTGGGATGAACAGTGAGCTGCGGGGGCTGGATGAACAGGAACCCGTGGTGTTGCCTTTGGGTGAACAGGAACCCGTGGTGTGGAGGGCTGGATGAACAGTAGACGGTGGAGGGGTGGCCGTGGAGGGGTGGTTGAACAGGACCCCGTGGTGTGGAGGGCTGGATGAACAGTAGATGATGGAGGGGTGCCCGTGGAGGGGTGCCCGTGGAGGGGTGGTTGAACAGTAGCCGGTGGAGTAGCGCGCGG
>NC_057813.1:144133940-144134662 GCF_018294505.1 Triticum aestivum | reverse complement strand
TGTTTCGTCCGTTTTGCGGTACGCCACAGCCCTCCCGATCAACAGGACCCCCGTTTCGACCGTAGCGCTCCAACACAAGTCTGTTTCGTCCGTTTTGCGGTACGCCACACCCCTCCCGATCAACAGGACCCCTATTTCGACCGTAGGAGGTCCGTTTCCTTCGTTTTGCGGTATGCCAGGCCCCTCTCGATCAATAGGACCCTGTTCCGAATGTAGGAAGTCCGTTTCCTCCGTTGTGCGGTACGCCAGGCCTCGTTTCCATCGCCTGTTCCGTCCAAGCCCTCCCGATGACCACGACCACGCATTCTGTTCCGACCCAGCCGGTTGCCTCCCACGCGTTCTGTTGCCTCCCGATGAACACGACGCATTCCGTTGCCTCCCCATAAACACGACGACAATGCTGTTTCTCCGTTCCGACCTAGCCATGTATGTATGCGCGAGTAGGCATTCGAGACCCTGCCCGTATGTACGTACGTGGCCATATTTTCTTTCTTGCACCCTCGCCGCTGTACATACGTGTACGTGCGCGCCTCTACTATGACCAGTATGTACGTACACATTCGCGGCCAGAATGACAACGCTACGTATGCTTCGACCAGGTGGGTCCTGACTGTTAGGCACTTCCTTGCCTGCGAAGATGTAGCTGGTGGGTCCCAGCAGTCAGGGGGGCGAATCATTTTGTTTTTTTTGACCGGACGCACTTCCTTGCGTGCGAAGAGGTA
>NC_057813.1:144126453-144133731 GCF_018294505.1 Triticum aestivum | reverse complement strand
GTCCCAGCAGTCAGGGGGGCGAATCGTTTTTTTTTGCCCGGACGCACTTCCTTGCGTGCGAAGATGTAGCTGGTGGGTCCCAGCAGTCAGGGGGGCAAATCGTTTTCTTTTTTGCCCGGACGCACTTCCTTGCGTGCGAAGATGTAGCTGGTGGGTCCCAGCAGTCAGGGGGAAACGTTTTTTTCATGAAATACAGTGGCCCGTCCGGCGGGTCCCCGCTGTCAGGTGGAGGAATAATTATTTTGTGCGTAATAAGGAGGCACTTCCTTGCGGCCGCCGTGGACCCAGCTGTCAGCCTCTCCACGCACAGTACTCTTCTGATGGAAGTCGGTCGTTGACCACATTGACCACGCCACGCTGAGAGCACCACGGCGATGGACGACGGCGAGGCCTAGGAAGGGGACGACGCGGAACCGGAGAAGACGCAACAATGGATGCCCACACGAAGAGGAGTACGAGGGTGAGGCTGTCGTCGCCGCAGAATAACAGGGGGTGTGGGTGAGTAGAAGGATGGCCTGGCCAGCAATGGGAGTAGTAGGGGGCGGTGAGGCCTCCGCGGCATCACACCCGGCCACAGGAGGCAGGAGCACGTGGCACGACCGGCGCTGCTTTGGGCGGCTGGAGCACGAAGACCAAAGGTTCAAGAAGCACTACGGCCGTTGGATGGACATTGTACGGTCACTGGAGCTAGAGTCATTCATATTGACTAAGTTGACAAAGCCCTCCGTCCCCGTAAACTTAGTAGGCCCACAAGTCAGCCTCCCACCAAGGTGAGTCCCAGCTAGCAGGGGGAGTATTCAATTTTTGTGCGTAATAAGGAGGCATTTTCGGTGGGTCCGAGCTAACAGCGGGGGGAATGTTTTTTTCACGAAATACAGAGACCCTTCCGATGGGTCCCAGCTATCAAGTGGAGGAATCATTATTTTGCACGTAATAAGGAGGCATTTTCCTGTGTGGGCCCCTACTGTCAGCATCTTCCGATGGCTATTGTTTGTTGACCATATTGACCTCGCCGCGCCGAGAGCACAAACGCGGTGGACGAGGGCGGGGCCCAGGAAGAGAACAACCCAGAGCTGGCGAAGCCACCGCAGCAAATGCCCACGCTGAAGGGAGAACGAGCGCTGACTGGTCGGCTGCGGGGTGAGGCTGACGTCGCCGGAAAATAATAGGATGTGTGGGTGGTTAGAGGGATGGCCTGGCGGCAGCACAGCCAGCCACGGGAGGAGGGAGCAAGCAGTCCCGCCGGCGTTGGTTTGGGCGGCTGGAGCAGGAAGATCAGAGATTGAAGAAGCACGGCAGCCGTTGGATGGACATCCAACAGTCACTGTTGTGTGTTGACTAAGTTGACAAAGCCTTGCGTACGCGTCAAAAAAAATTAGGACAGCATCATCGTCAAACTAGTAGGCCCAGAAGTCAGCCTCCAAATCTGTGGAAAACAGCATACAACCCATTAGCCATTATTTTCAATAATTTACAGCCCATTTGCTAATTCTTAAGGATATTTGAAGCTCATATTCTTTTTATTAGCATTACAGACCATATATTCTGGGCACTGCTAAAAAATTCAACGAAATTTTGCATATTTCGGTGGGGTCCGAACTCTTTTAATCACGAAATTTCGAGTCACGTTAAAAATAGTTTTCAAAAAATTATATCAAAATAAAATTCAAAAACAATTCTCCGCAAAAAAAAGAATGAAATTTAGAATCTTAACTAGCAAGATGCCCGTTCGTTGCACGGAACATGAAGATGCATTTGTATGAGTAGTTTATCTTGTGGGTGAAAAGATGATATTTTAATGTAATTGCCAGTTGGCTTTGGTTTTTATCAGAGTAGAGAGTAGAGAAATCCTGAAAAAATGATATTTTAATGCAATTGCCGGTTGGCTTTGGTTTAAAAATTTACAGCCCATTTCTTACAACTTATAGCCCGTTTTCTGGGGAAGCCCATTTCTTATCCCTCCTCGTCTTGAAAGATTTGCAGCCCAGCAGGGCTGAGAAAAGCAAGTAGGCCTCGGTTTTGGTATTCTCAAAAAAAAAGAACTGGGCTAGCCAATTTCAGAAAGAAAAAATATCAACTGGGCTCGTCATGTGCTTAATAAAAGCGTAAGCGTGGGCTAGATGGGCCACGGCCCCCGCACAGCGCGCAGTTGAGCTCCATCTCTGAAATTGAAAAACAACTGGGCAAGCTGCTGGGTCCCTGGTGTTATCCGCTCATTGTGTAATTTTCTCGTTTATTGACTACATTGACAATGGCGTGGAACCTAGTTGTCAAACAATTAGGAGGAACTATTGTTTTGGATTGTAATAATGAGGCACCTGCTTGCGAAATGCAATGACCCTGGTGGGTCCCTACTGTCAGCCTCTCCATGTACAGTCATCTCCTGATTCCTCTTGGCTGTTGACCATGTTGACAACACTAGACGGCGGCGAGCACAGTGAGCTAACCAAGGCGGAGAACGACGGCAAGGCCTCGGACGGGAACGAACAGCAGCCATGAAAGATGCGGCAGTGTAGTGGCAGGTTAAGGGGAGTACGAGGGTAACAACATGCAAGTCAAGCATACAATTGGTACAAAAAGCCCAAGGATTAATTGTTCATCAAATTTTTAGACAAAACCCGGATTGAACATGACAGTAACATCTAACCCAACCACTCTTTTTGCAGTCACAAACAATTGGATCGGTCTGATCCATAAAATCAACATCCTGTGCAAAAAAATTTATTTCAGGATGTCTACAACTTATTGTAAATATAAGCCGAGCACGTTTAGAAGCCCATTTGTCCACCTGAAACTTCTTTTTTTGCTGTTCAACATGTTTGTCCGTGAGAAATCTCTTGCTGTAAAAATTATGCCTCATGGACAATAGTAACCTCGCGTTCAACAGGAAGAATGTGACAAAGCTTCTATTTTCCTAGTTGGATGCATATCGTCCCATCGTTATTGTCCTCAAACGAATGTCATGAGAATTGAGAAAATCCTTGTGCTTATTACGCCAATGATTGGTTATATGTTTTTCTCCATGTGGTTCTCCCTAAGTAGACATGAAGATTGAAAACAGTTAAGGTCTGAAAAAAGAGTATGTCGAAAGAACGACAGCTGAACAGTTAATTCTAGTACAATATATACGGGCTTTCAATGTGCATGACATCATCACCTCTATGTATAAATTCTCCAGAGATCGAAAGCATCGCAGCAAGCCAATAATTATGTCCAGATCAAAACTATACATTCTGATATATATGATCTTGACAGAATCCAGCAGCATTGATAGGCTATCAATGGACAAACTCTTCATTGAGCATATAACATAATATTAGTACCCAAAGTGTACACCAAGATGATATAAAACTTATGCGCACAAATGAAAAATGCAGCATATGATGACAAATGTGTAGATGAAAATATACGGTACCTGAAAAGTGAGGAGCCAAACACCAACTCCTTGTGATTATTAAACGGGTCACGAATTACACCCAAGGTCTCCAGTTTGGGCGCAGAGACGACAATTATTTCTGAAGGTGTATAACAACTATGAAGGAGCAACCTTTCAAGTGAAGGGGCATCTTCGATGATGAGCTGCTGTCCTTTAAAACAAATTCCAATGCTTTTATGGTGAGGCGACTTTATTTGGAGACAACTGATACCGATTTCTATTCCCAAAACAATCAGCAAGCGCTCCAGGGCAGGGCAACTGGAGTGGATGATGCTGTGTAGTGAGGCCTTCGACAGATAAACCACCATAAGCGAAAGTTTTTTTAGCAGTGGGAGTCGACGCATTTGTACCAGATCGTCTGGTAGATGGCACCGGGCGAAGGTGGCGGTGTGGAGAGAGGAGGAAAACCGCGAGATGGACAACGGTGGTGTGGGCACGAATTCTTGGTATGTTTGTGGTATGAAACTTTCGTGGTAATGGTAGAACTCAAACTGCTGGAGTTTTCCGAATTCAGGGGATGTCAGCCAAGCGACCACCTTGCCGGGTATAGACAGCAGGTAGCTTGTCGGGATGCAGAGGCATTGAACGGGGCCATGTTGGTGAGAAGAGACGATGGCTCTGATGAGATCAAATTCAGGAAGGACAGATATCTGACGACAGTCGAGATTGAGGGGCGCGGTGCGCCATAGAGGGCGCCACCGAGTTGAGAGGACTTGTGTGCGGCAGCAATCCTTGGTGGGGAGAAGCGAGATGATATCCTCAAGGATGACGTCCGGGAGATTGCTGATGCAGTCCACCAGAGATTCTACCGGTTCCTTAGATCTGGGTGGGGGGGCTCGCCGCTTCTCCCCGCGCTACCGAGTGCGGGATCTACAACCAGCGTCGCTGCTGGCGGGAGCCTCATCTTCTTGGCGCTGGGGCCAGCCGACTCCATTTTCCTTGTGGGTGTCGCGCCGAGCTCACGGGTTTGAGCAGAGTAGCCAGAGACGAGCCTAGTGGCAGTGTGAGTGGGGAATAAGGAGGGCTGGGGATTTCTGTAGGAGTGGAAGAAGAGGAGCAGGCGTTTTCTGTACGAGTCAGGAAGAAGGTGAGCGGGGTTTTCTGGACGAGTGAGGAAGATTGGGGAGCAGGGGGAATTGGGTGGGGAGACGGAAGCGGGACAGCTAGCTGTTCGTGTTTATAAGCCACGCTGCACTAACTACTCGCTTTTTCCCAAGAACCGCTCTCTTCTTTTGCGTTGCTGCATGACTGGCCATGCATGCAGGATGCATGTGCCCGTCAGCCACTGCATGCGCCTGGTTTGTTACTAGGCCTATTTAATAGGGTGGTTATGGAGTAAATTAAGGAGATTTATTTTATCTATGTGCATCCACCAAATTAGAGGATGCGGTACTGGATGCAGACACTCACATTAAAATAACATTCAGAAGAACAAAAGTTCAGCATGTCTATGCATCTCAATGATTCGCCATACTATAACCAATATACAAAACTGTGAGAAGGTGTGGAAATAAAGAAAATCGGTCGATGCTTCTCTGAGCAAAGGGCCTCCCTGCGCACGCATTAATTTCCTGGGCATGCTTGTTTCTTCTCAATGTTGCGAGCACTTTGACCATGTTGGCAACTCCACAGCTATCTAGCTGCCTCATCTTGCAATTGATGCTGACACATTAGCAGCAAACACATGAGGCAATAGAGATGACTCAACATGGGTCCATATTGTGCAGTTCCCCTGATATCCTATTCATTGTCCTGAATCTGAAAAGATAGGAAAACAGTAGCTATACTTAAACGGTGTTGCAAAACAGTAGCACATATCAATAGCTCGGCATGACAAAACACGATCATCTGGACGAAGGGGATACTGACCTGCCTGAGGAAGATTACATACAATTTCATAAGTCCTTGGTTGATTTCCACCTTCGGCTTTCACTGCTTGTTTGCTCCTCCAGACATGACAGGATCGTTCCGCACTACATTCAGCAAGTCAACGTACGAATAAGCTAATTTCATCTTTTCATGGTCATTGTACCTAGTTACGAATGTAGGAATACCTGGAGCACCATGAGGTTAGCTGACAGCAGGTAGATGCAGCCATATAAATTTTGTGCGTTGCTACCAAATTGAGGTTTGTATCCCTTCCCGTTATGAGAATTCTTCTTGAAGTTGGTAGAATGTGACGGCTTGTTCTTTGCATCAAACTTGCCTTTCCCTTGAGATTTGTTCTTGTTGTTTTGGGGCTGGTTGGGCTAGAAGTTCTTCTCGTGTACCATGTGGGCACTAGAAGCTCCCTCGGCGACCCGAGCACGTGTGTCTTTTGCTCTGGCCTTCTCCTCAAAATCAAGAGTGCTAATGAGATCCAAAACAGAAAACTCATGTCTCTTGTTTTTCAGAGAAGTAGCAAAATCGTTCCACGAAGGTGGAAGCTTGGCAATGATGGTCCCAGCAACAAATTTGTCCGGCAACACACACTTAAAGTACTCAAGTTCCTTAGAGAGTGACTGTATCTCATGAGTCTGCTGAACAACAGAGCGCTCATCAGTCATCTTGTAGTCACAGAATTGCTTCATGACGTACAACTCGTTGCCAGCGCCCGAGGGCCCAAATGTGGTCTCGAGCGCAGCCCACATGTCTTTGCCACTGTCAAACAACATATACGAATCCACAATGGAATCGTCAAGAACAGTCAGCAGGGCGGCTTTGAAGAGGGTATCCATGTTCTGAAAAGCTTCCTGCTGTGTAGGATTAAGATCACCCTCAGGCTTACCCTTAGTGGCGTCATAGCAGCACATGATCTGAAACCAATATACTGCTCTTGTGCGCCACCTTTTATATTGCACCCCCTTAAAAGTAGGCGGCTTCAAAAGCGCAGCAAAACAATTCGGAGTAAATTGCCTGTGATCAGGTTTTTGGATTGGATTGTTGAATATATGAGCAATTTAGTATGAGATTTAATCCGAATCGGCAGTAAATAGATCATGACGACAATTGCAAACATCAAAGTAATGATGTGGACTAAACCAGGAGGACAGAATCACATACTGTACAGCAGGAGCAGAACCGATGTGGTTGATGTTGTCACTCATGTCATTGATGAATAGGTTACCGAGGTTGGGGAAGAAGGCTGTCGTTGAGGAAGTCGTCGCTGGCAGCAGTCATAGGAATGTGCTCCCCAAAAACCTGATCGCCCCTCTCCCGTACAGGATCACGAAAGGCGGGGTTCGGAGGACTGCTGTCCCTTCTCGCGGTGCACGCCGGAAGGAGGGCTGGAGAAGAATTGCGTGGCGGCACTAAGATCTGGAACGATCGAAACCTTATGATATAGCGGCGGCTAGGGTAGAGCATGTCAGGTCGGAGTATAATAGTTGGCCTTTGGCCCCCAAACCCCACGTCCAAGTCAATAATAGCTCAAAAAATGTCAATAATAGCCCCACCAATGTTTGTCTCACAAAACGGAGTAATTAAGGCGTCCGTTAGTCCCTTTAGTATAAATACAATATCATTAATAATGGCCCCACCTTTTGTCTCACAAAGTAGAGTATGTTGGAGTACAACCGGCTACACGTTTACAATCAGCTTCTCTTCTCTCTCCTCTTCTCTCTCCTTCAACTAAGCAAAAATACTATATTTAAATCCTTATAGCCTGCTTATGTCATCTAATTATAGTAGTACTTGCTCTAAAAGTTACTATCCACTGTGTAGTCTGAAATGCCAGGCGTGCAGCGGGCGGTGCCCTCGATCGGCGCGCCTCTTCAACGGCGGAAGCAGTGAGAGGTCGCGTCGCCCTGACTTTCCATCCATGTGGAGCGGCGGGCTCAGCTGGCGCCGGGCGGGAAGCGCGC
>NC_057813.1:144089895-144126312 GCF_018294505.1 Triticum aestivum | reverse complement strand
GGGGGGAGGGGTTTTTGTTGGGCCACGAAGGTGAGAAGCCAACTTGGGATCGGTCCGGACGGGGAAATATCATGTGCTCCCATACTCTGCATATGACACTAGTGTATGTTACTACTCCCTCCTTTCCGGTTTATAGAGATGTTTAGAGTAACATAGTAATATGTTACAGTACAAGTTACTCCCCACTATGACCAGCCTTGGCCTCTCCCAGTGCTCCACCATGTATAGCTGCTAAGCCTGCCACGTAGGCATAAAATATGACATGGCACCAATAAACTAAGCACCTATGCATTGAACACTTGAGTTACTAAGCCATTTAATGCACTTAGCACCTCATCTAAAGAGAATTAATAGTATAGCCAGCTGCTGGCTATAAGCCTACAGCCCATCTTATAGTCAACATGTACTACAAAGTGCCTAGGAGCACGTGCTAGAGCTGGCTCTTCACGAAGAGCCCGCTTACCTTCTCTCTCCTCTTCTCTTTCCTCCAACTAAGCAGAAATATACTACTGTTTATTCCTTATAGCCCGCTGACTCAGCTCTATTGTACTTGCTCTAAGCACATCTAAGCACTTGCTAGCACCCCCTTGACCGTGGACCTTGACAGTGTACTTCTCCTTGTGTCTCATAATTTTCCTCGTCATCATATGAGTCCTAGAAGATCTCACCCACATCATCATTAGCATGCAGCCGCCTTGATAGACAACATGCGTAGAAGGAGTAGAGGCGACTGGGGACGCACCACTACCACGTCGTGGGCACTCCGTATGTGCTCGTGTGCGTGCAGCGTGCGTGTTTTTCCATCGGTGCTAGCTCTAAGGCAAAGGCTGCGGTCGTCTTCGTCTCCGACTAGTAGTTGAGCAACAACGGCAAAGAGGTACTGCAAGAGATGCGTATGCGCAGTTGCGTGCGAGCTTCGCCGTAGCACGATGAACCGGACGTCGACGCGGATGGCGCACGCCTCCATGCAGTCGAGTGTGTGCGCATGCATGTGTTATTCACGTGCATTCTGCGGCCGAGCGTGTGTGCATGCACGTCTTGTGTACGTGCGTTGTGTGCTCCATGCTGTGCGCGTATGTGCATGAGTTGGATCAGATGGAGTAAGTGCGTTCGCTTGTGTACATATTTTAGAGTGTAGATTCACTCATTTTGTTTCGTATGTAGTCCCTTATTGAAATATCTAAAAAAGACTTATATTGGGGAACGGAGGGAGTATAAAACATCTTCAACTTAGCATCCTGATGTATCGTTTCTAGTGGTTAGCAAAAAGTTCATGTTCTTTTAGTTGTTTATAGGTGGGCAGGCAGCAAAAAACAGGGGAAACGCGCAAGGTTCCTTGCAGACGCTCCACCGCGAGGTTCCTTGCTCCTCCTCGATCGTCGGGAATCTATGCTCTTCAACTCTTTTCGTTTACGTGAGCTTTGTTCATCCTTTTCCCAACACGTGAGACATCTAGCATCAAGGTGCACATGTCATGCAAGAAAATGGAGATAATCAGATAAGCAGTGCGTAAGTGAGTCGTGCGGGGGGGGGGAGCGGGGGGAAATCCTTTTCCGTAAGTGAGTCGTGCACTTCAATGGCACCTACGCAATATTTTTTCTCCTCGATGGCACTTGAATGGCACGTGATTAGTGCACGTACTCAACGACGGAGCACGGGATAGTAGCAATGACATGGTCAGCCCTTTTTTGGAGAGAGTACGTACTACTAGTAAATAACTTTGATGTGTCCCGTCAACTCGCAAAACGACGAGAAGCTTGATTACGCCTTCTCCCTCGCCAACGAGTGCGCGGTGGCTCGCAGCACGAGGAGAAACTTTTGCTTACAAGCAGTGGACGTGCAGCAATTCATTTGGTGTCAGATTGCCAGAAGCACTATTGTAGAACCATTGACTTCCGGAAGAGGTGAAGAGCCAAGCGTAAGGTCACCTACAAACCTTAGGCTAGGCATAGTGGGAGTAACATAAGTAGAGGTATCTCCTTTTTTTATTCTAGAAACAACCACACGCGAATATCAAGGTGCTGGTTACGTAGAACAAATTTCCTGCAGTCCATGCTCAGCACTCCTCTATCTCTCTTCTCTGCCAGCCAGCGGACGCGCGGATCCCATCATCTGCTTGCTCACATGCGGCCCCACATGTCAGTGAAAACGCAAGAGGACCCACTGAACCTGCACATCTTTCACCTCGACATGCTGGTGATGAAAAACAAATCCAAGAAAGATCTTCGGTGGCCGCTTTTGGAGTTAGTCAAGAGTAGTAAGATTCTATTTATAGTTTAACCCAAGATGCACATCTCGTGGCTTCAACTTATCAACTACCACTCTATTTTCTTTCATGACACGACCTGGATGCTGGATGTCCCACGTGTCAGCAAAAGGAGGAAGAACCCGACCAAATCTTCGGTTGTGCTCTCGGATTAGACTAGTTGTGCTAACTTAAAAAATTTATTGTGTACTCCCTCCGTTCCAAAATACTTGACTTCCATTTGTCCAAAAATGGATGTGCCTATATACTAAAACATGTCTAGATACATATATATTTTGAAAAATACTACCTCCATCCGGGTTTATTGGTCCCCATTATATTTTGTGCCAAATTTTGACCATAGATTAAACTAACAAAATGTTTACGCATGTAACCAAACATTATATTTTTCAAAACTAATGTTCAAATACGAATCCAATGAGATAATTTTTCTTGACATGCATTAACATTTTGTTAGTTAAATCTTTCATTAAAATTTGACACAAAGTACAAAGGGGACCTATAAACCAGGACGGAGGTAGTAGAACGGAGGGAGTAGAATGGATGCAAGTTTTTGTATTGGGAAGAATAGTACATCCATATATTGATAGAGTGTTGGAGCTGGCCTTACAAGTGGGACCGCAGTTGAGGAAACCGACTATCGGCAAACCCCCACCTCGCCCACCACGTGATGGCTGAGTTAGAGAAATGATGAGGTTGAAGAGATTGCTCTAGCACGGACTCCAAGAAATATGGTGTCAGATGGAAGTCGTGCTGGTGGCGTGTGCCGTACTCCTGGACGTGAATACTTGTTCTGGCCCATGCCACCGTACTACTCCTACTACTTACTATATAGTACTACTAGTATCGAGGATTCGAGGTGCTGGTTACGTATGGCTACAGTAAAAACACCCACACGACGCGCGAAGCATGTGAAGCTAGTACCAATAGTGTACTACTATTGTTGATGATTCGCCTCATCCGATAACCTATTGCAATGCACGTACAATTATGTATTTGGAAAATATTTTTTTGCCTCGTCGCACCACTCACTCACAGAAGCAACTCGAAAGCCATTCATAAATTTAGTAAGTTTATCACAGGCATATCATTTTATTACATACAACAGGTCATCAACCCACATCGACAACGAGGATACATTATAAATACTAAAGTTTTCACCACACAACAAATAACAAGCAATGAAATGAACTTCAACTCAACCATTCCTCGGTGTTGGAAATGCTTGCTTTGAACCACAAGTGACTCTATGGGCCGGGGCATCTATTGTCGATCTCGAGACCAACGCAGGACTGATCATCCAGGCTGAAGCGGCCTACTATATCAGTACCAGGGTGGCGAACCACCCAAATGTCTGAGGTATAGACACAGTTGCTTCTCATAAATGGTGCTAGTAACGTTGTGTCAACAGCAGTTGGATCGCCTTTCACCATCATCGGATAGTTTTGTCCAAGGAAGAGCGAGTTTTCTCCAAGACTATCAATTCTGTACCAGGGAGAAGGTGTTGGCGCTAGCACACTAGTATCCATCCCGAATACCATGCAATGGGTGTTGGAATAGGTCCGAAGAGTGCGACCATGGGAGACTACACCTGCTTCCTTAGCAGTAACATCATCAGTGGGCTGTATACACACGAGAAGAGGTGATCCATCGGAATTAGTTGCCAGGCGCCAACGAGTATATGTGTGCTGCTCGTCCTCATGCTCGTGATCATCACCATCGTCATCTCCCCCTTGGTTATAAATTTTTTGAAGTATAGGTGGTGGAATTTTCACAGGACCTTGGAAACACAAGAAGAAGGTTAATTAGTAAAGGGAAACTTGCTAACCCGCATGCATGTGGATGAAACAAGTATAATTACGGTGGAAGACAAACGTACCGAAATCATAACAATTCCATGCAAAAACAGTGCCATGAGTGGTGGCAGCAAACACAAGGCCCTCGTATTCAATTGCATCACAGTACTCATCCGTGTATAGAAACTGATTTTTGAGCAATGTCCATCGAGTCAAACTAGCAACGATGGCAACAAGCTTGTCGAAGATAGCAACAACTTCATAGTTGTTGTAATTCCAAGAGCGGGTGGGGACTCGAGAAATTGCTATCTTCCATAGAAGACAGTCACCATGATTGTATTTGAACGTGCGTACAATACCGGTGTGCTCAACCTCTACGCAGTCTGCTGAGATTTTTGGAAGTGGAACCCGGTCACGAGTGTACACATTCACAAGTTCCCACTCGCAGTTGGACCCAATGTAAACAACCTAATCTCCATTTGCGCCTGCCCAGGCCTTGCCCTCAAGCGAGGGCATCTTAACATCATACGTATCATTATCAAGCGGCATCAGCTTGCACAGGGCGAGGCCTCCATCATGACGGTGCCGGTCATCAGGGTCACGGCGAAGAAGATAGGGGAGATCAAACCGTTCCTTGACTCTTGGGTTCCTTGTAATGATGTTATTAGTTGAGTCAAGAATGGGCTTGAACGAACCTGCCATGCTAGCCGAGGTGATGACGTCGCACCTATCAATGAGTTCCTCCACCACGTCATATTTCAGATCGGGGCAAGAATAACGGGGTTGTTTCCGTCCTGTTCCCTCCATGGAGAAGACGATCGAACAATGGCAGAAGAAAGCATGAAGGGCTGAAGGAAAATGGAGGAGGGAGAGGAAGAGCGTGCGACAGCAGTTCCAAATCGAGAGGGAAAGGCGAAGCGTCAGTGGACGGTTGCCAGTTTGCCATGGTTCACGAAGGGGCGCCCCGGCCTACACGTCGGTTCGGAAATACTCCTCCTACTCGCCGTCGTCTCACTCATATGTTGGAACAGGACCACATGTCAATGAAACATGGTGTGTAATTTCTCGTGCAAAATGCGATCTGTTTCCGTTGGCCCGAAGTGCCACATTAGTTTTTTTTTGAAAGTTTGCCGCATTAGTTATCGACCTTTTTTTTAACATGCAATCTTAATGGATAGCTCATGTGGTCATCACACGTGAGAGGATATGGTGATGGTTGATTCGCCCGAGCAACTTTACTGTGGGAATATGGGAGTACCAGCGGATTCAAGGAACAGAGAAATGATGGTTGCTTCGTCCGAGCAATTTACTGTTGCGAAGGTGGGGCTCTGTGATTTGACTGCTCACTAGTCATTACTACTGCGGCGCAATGACCGGGGTGAATATTTCCCTGAAGTTGTGTTGTGCACTCAATATTGCTGCATGGCAGGTGGAGCCGGATGAAGGCTGTCCAACATGTCGGCGAAACAAAGTTGAATTGTTTCTGGCATAGCTATCAATCCTTCAGGATTTGTTTATATGTATGCATAATTTTGATGAAATTGTACTGTGATGCTATGAAGGTTTCAACTCTAGTTCCCGCAGGAAAAAAAAGGTTTCAACTTAGGATTCATGTGTCTTGCCTCGAGATTATCTCGTTACAACATTCCATCAAATACAAATGAAACTACCATGGCTAATGCATCTCAATGGTTCGCAGATCAGCGCCAATATTCACATCAGAACTGAAGACAAAGTTGTAAGAAGGTGTACAAATAAAGAAAAAAATATAATTGATCGATGTTGTTCGTAGGCATGACTCCATTTCCTTGGCACAATATTCATTGCTTGGCAGCTAGTTTCACCCAGCTCTATAGCCAAAAAAGAGGTCTATGAAGGACACCACAATCCGATCATTTTGTGCAGCTCCACTAAAATCGGGCGGACCATCCCTGTTTGCAAAGATATCCAGTCATTGTGATTACAATAATAGTGGAACTAGATGATGAAACATAACACACATAAATAGAAGCCGATCACCTCTACGATCTCTCTTTAGGACTAACTTCTTGTCAGAGAAGATTAGGCATGAAGTTGGATGAGGAGGATAGCAAAACCAATCTCCCTTTCCGCAGTCCCACAGAAATGTAAAAACGTTGCCCGTGTGACATTTTGGCGGAACTGCACAAAACACTCTTCAGAAAAGTGATTTGTGCAGTTCACCAAAAGGTCGCAATAGCAACGAGGTGAAAATGGATAGCCCTGTTTGTAGAAGGAGGTCGAAAGGAAACAATTACTGCCTAATAACACGAGTTGAAGACACATACACCGACAAAAAAGAAGCATGTTCCATGTAAAAAGGGAAAGATAGCACATGGTGGTTTATCAAAAATAGTTTGAGGACGAGATTGCAAGATGGAAAGTACACCACCCGAGATACAATTTAAGCAAACAACTAAAGAAGATCCACATGCAGCAACGTGGGAAGGTGGGCAGTGGAGGCCGGAGGAAGCTGTACCTGAGGGTCGTCGGGATGTTACTAGGAGGGCGCCGGCAGCCGGGATCTGCCCATACTGCGGCAGTGAGCAAGTGGTGAAGGCCCTACCGTGCCGGAGCTTGGTCAGAGAGAACGGCGGGTACCGCAGATTGGGACGAGCTGCCTCAACACCGTCGAACAGAGAGACGATGCACATCCTCCCTTTCTGCCGGCGGACGGGATGCGGCCGGATCACTGACCAACGCTGAGAGAGAGAGAGGCCACTGCGGCCTTGTGTGAGATTGTGTGACGAGACTCACGAGAGACAAACCCATTTTTCCATTTTCCCCACGGCAATTGTTTTATATTCTGGGCGTGGTACCCGACCCTCCTTCGAGTAAACAACCGCTACACGCGTCAAATTATCACGTGGGCTGCCTTTTCGTATAGAAACGAACTCCATCGTGTACCCGCGCGGGTGTGGCCGGGAACGAGACGTGAGTACGTGCGTCCTGCGTGCACTTCTTCTTTAGGTGCAGGTACGTATGTGGGTGGGTGTGAGAGAGATGGTTTGTGCGAAACAGAGGCAATGTGTTGATGATATCCCAATCAGAAAAACGTAACGTATGCAATGTGTGTCAAACGGAGTCATGGACGTGAGATATCGATAGAATTGAAAACAGGGATGAAGTGTGTGGCTGCGCGATCGATAAAGAGTGCCATCGAATTTGTGTTTGCCCACGTCAAAGATACAGGGCGGCTGGCCTACTGGAATTTGAGAGGGCAAAGGTGCAGTTCTTCTCTGTGGCATGGATACCTACGTACAACATTCGACTATCGGTGTGTGTGGGGGGGGGGGTAGAGACCGGTCGACTAGTATATGTCTGGGGAAGGAGAGAGACCTAGCTATGTATTGAGGGAGATCGATCGACATCCATGGATATGTGTAGCAGAGGAATAAGGTTGGGAAAAAGACAAAGGTAGGACGTTGGAGGGTTGGTGGTGGAGTGGCGTCTCACAAATGGTGGGAGAGGCCTGCTAGACAAACGGAGGGTATGAGTGCAATATCAATAAGAGAGGGCGGGGGATGTCTGTCTGTCTATGCACGTGTGTGTGAGAGACGGGTCAGGAGGTATTCAAGGATGATCAGGGGAGAAGATATGGTTGTGGTAAGCATGCGTAACTACATAGGAAGATCAACCGTCGTGTGTTCGAGAAAAGGAGAGACATAACTAGCGAGGTAAGTGTATCGGTGCTTGGTGAAAACGAATTATAGTCGACCTGGATATGTGTAGGGAGATCAGTTCATATACACGCCTGCATGTGTTAGAAGCAAATAAGGTCCGGAGAGGCAGACAGGGGGAGAGAGTGTGGCTAGGAGGTGGTGCGAGAGGCCTACCATGTCGAGGGGGGAGGAGTGTGTGAGCATGTGACTAATGAAAAGAGGGGCAGGAGTGTGCACCTGCGTGGAATTGTATTGGACATATGGGGGCATGGACGGTGAGAAGAGAAGAGGGGAAGTATATATGTGTTTGTTGTAGGCACACTTGGCTAGAGAGGTATATCGACCGGTGTGTGCCAGAAAGAAGGATCCGGGGGCCTACACACACCGCTGGTGGACGACCTAAAGAGAAATAATGAACGTGCGCGATGGAGGGGACGCTAAGGGTGTGTGAGGGGGGGCGGGCGTGTGCATGCACGATAGAAAGTTAGTGCTAGCTAGCTACAAATAGAAGAGGATCGTGAAGGTGTAAAAGACAAACAAAGATCATAATTCATTATAAAAAGGTGGATACAGATACTTGAAGAAGATATCATAATGTACAACATTGATTATAATTTGGGCTAATGTGTGGCTTTTGCAACTCAGGTCTAAATACTTGTCATAATGTAGGGGGCGGGGCACTATACTTTGTGTGATAAACACGGTGTACGTATGGAACATGGTTTAGATTATGAATATATAGTTAGTACATCAAATGTGCTATTATTTGGAATCAACATCAAGTGTATTCAAAAAATAGAATTCGAGTTCATGTAGTACACATAGTTCATATCTATCTCTATAGTAATCATGTGGTGTGTTATTAAGGTAATACACGAATGATGGTTGAAGTTGGCAACAATCATGATTGTAGATTCTTATTGAAATAGAGAAACGAATTCAAATTTAGTTCGAATTGCAGCGGTAGTATAGACATTTGGAATGCACTAAAATGTTGGTATGAGTAGGTTACATGCATTATAAAGCAAAGTGAAAAAAATTAATCGGACATAACATGGATTCATACTCCCTCCTTCCATCTATATAGGGTGTAATGAGATTTTTAAGACCGCCTTTGACTATTGACAAGATTAATAGTACATGACATGCACAATGTGAAAATTATATCATTGAAAGAACCTTTCACAAGGGAAGTTAACGGTGTGCTTTGTGTAAGTTACATGTCATATATCATTGCTCTAATATATGGTCAAAGTTAGCATCAAAAAACGCATTAGGCCCTATATAGATGGAAGGAGGGAGTAGCTTTGAATAGCATTTGTATAGTAAAACTCGGCAAGACTCTCTCTTTGTGTGGTGTGAATAGTTTTATTTTTTTCGTTTTCTTTTTGGTTGAGGGAAGTGCGAATTGATTTGGTACGTACAAGTACAATATTACTACACATTAGGCTTGTCCCTAAAATTCAACCCGCGTCTTGTTATATGCCGAAAATTTAGATATCGTGCTCCCAAAACTGGCGCCTTCACAACCCGCGCCTTGCTATCCCCAAATTACAACGCGCACAAAAACTCCCTCCAGCTGCCAAATCCCGACACGCGAAATCCCCCTTCTAACCCCGAGCCGAAAGGGCCGCTAGTTAAAATCGGTGGGGGGTACTTTTGTAACACACCCTACATTTTCGACAAGCGCGTCCCTAAGTCATGCTTCACCCCCTCCCATCGCCCCCTTTTCGCCATTCGAAATCCCAGGCCGCCATAACCTCTCCGCTCCAGCCACGAAATCCACCCTCCTCCGGCCGCCACATCACCGCTGCCCAGCCGGAGCCTCTTCCCCGTGACATCGTCCACCGCAACAGCTCGACGTCCCCTCGTCCACCTCCCCGGATGAGGATCTGTCGTCCATCTCGCCGTCCCTCCGGTTCAGCCGCCCCGTCCTCCACCTCCAAGGAGCTGCTCCGACGATCACCTCGTCTATTGCGGCTGCTCCATCCCCACAGCGCCGCCTTAACCTGCTCCACCGGAACCGCAGCATCCTCATCGACTACTCGGACGAGGCCGAGGCCTACTCGGCGCCACCAAAGAGGTTGTAGACTCATCGCATCGCACCTTCTCCTTAACTCGACCTCCCGGCACCGATGGTGCTCCATCCTGCACCCCCATGGAACGGCTACCTTGAAGCCGGCACCGCGGGCGACATCTCCATGGCGGCTCTCCCCCAGTGCGAGGCCCCTTTGGCGGCGGCGTCCATACCAGCCGGATCTGCTACTGCTGCTCCGGCTCTCGCTCGCTCGTTTGCGTTGCTGCTGCTCTGGCTCTCGCTCGCTCCCTCGCACTACTGCTGCTGCTCCAGCTCTCGCTCGATCGCTTGCTCGCCCAGCTGTTGCTGCTGCTGCTCTCCCCCTCGCTCGTGTTGTTGCTCTGCTCCAATTAAGCCACACTTCAGTCGACTGAATCGACTTTTGGGTCAGTCGAATTTTAGGGGTTGGGGGGCTCACCGGAGTTAAGGAAGAACCACCCGCAGCGGGGATGGGGGCTCGCCGGAGAGGTACTCCACTATCTATCTTAGGGTTCAGGGTGGGGGCGGGGGGCCTAGAGGGCTGGCCGGGGCGGCGGTGGCGAGTTGTTTCGAGGCGGCGAGGCAGCGCAGGGGCCGGTGGTTCGGCCGGTGGTAACAGGCGGCTCAGGGGTGTATAGGTTGAAGATGAACTGCAGGCCCTCCCTAAACTACATGTCAAGTGTCTCTCTGCTACCATTGCGTTCAGTTTCGACTATAACATTCAGATTCCACAGTTAATTTCAGTTTCGACAGCTAAGTTCAGAGTCAACAGTTTTTACCTCATCTGTTGTAGTCAGGTGGTTTTTGGTGATGTTAATTTTACATCCATTTTTCATCATCTATTGGAGATGTTATTAGAATCCCACTTGAGATTGACGATGTCTGTCTTGTGCTGCTTCAGCCTTGATGTCTTACGGCTCACCGGAGCTGCTCCAATGACAGAACGATCCATCACAACAGAGCGGTGCCCTGGACGCCATCTACAGATTCCTCAGATCTTCCTCCACACCTCCGACAGCCACCTCTGCCTCAACTGCTTCAGCGACCAACCCAATGATGCTGAGGTCGACACGGCTACGACAAAGAGGTTGTACACTTGGTACGTCACTTATTACTATACATTCACATCGATCCATTAGGGCTATTTTGGTTCAACGAAAAAACATAGCAATAGGGAATTTTCCAATGGCACTCTACTATTCAATTATTCATGCATTTTGTTGAAAGGAATGAAGCAAAACATCCACCTGGACCATTTTTCAAAATCCTACGCATGAAAACAAGACCAAGTGCATTAGTGCTAGAATAACATTCTAACTGTACACGCTTTCATATGGTTTCTCTTTATTTTAGCCATGTTTCTTTGCATTTCTCTGCTCTTCCAATTCCTGTAAACCAAACACCCAAGTTGATAGAAATCCTGTGTTTACAAATGCTCTGTTTACCATGTGCATTTTCCTATCCTATTCCGGTGTTTTTCCTATCCCTGCATTTTAAGAATCATGCAAGCCAAATGAGACCTTACAGAATTACTTCAGTTACAGGTACGTGTCGAAGGGAACTTTGTGTGGTTTGTCCTGCTCCTGCTGCGACGTCGTCCACCTCACCTGAGCTGCTCCATCGACAGAAGCATCTACCAAACCAGACATCACGACTCCTGACCGTCTTTCGCCGCCTCAGATCTCCTTCCCTGCCACCGGCACGCACCCCAACGGCATCACCATCATCGACTCACCAGATGAACCTGAGGAGTACACGGGTCCACAAGAGAGGTCGCACTCTTTTGTTTCTGCTTATGTTATGCATTGCTTAAACTTACCTGCTACTTTATCATCCTGTTCAGCTCTTGGACTCCCAACTCAGATCCAAATTCATGTTCAAACTTGAGTTCTAAATTAGTTGTGGGGCACATATCGAGGCAGCAATTAATAGTATGTCTGTCTAATATCTGGTTCACCTAGGGTATGCCTATGTTGTTCATCTTGGGTGGGAAACAAATAGTAAAGCAATCATCATCTGTCTTTTTATTAATTTAAAGCAATCATCAGCCTGCTATCATTATTTTTGGATCCATCCACTGGTTGTTACCATCACTCTAAATTTCTGCATGCTCTCCTTACATAATCTCACCATATTTTTTTGTATGCATGTCAGATATTGTACACAGTCATGCTGAACATGTAGATAAAAATAAAAGAGTTTTGCGCGGCAATACAATGTCATGCAGACATCGCTCCATGGTGGGTTCAATGGCAAACCATCCCCACCCCTCTCCAGATTGTAATCCAGAGGAAGATATCTGTTCTGAGGCGGATTCAGATGCCGTTGACCACTCCTATTTACCCCCAAGGTGTTTGCTCTACCTTGGCATGATTATGTTAGTCATATCATGCATATGTCACCTTGCAGTGCCTACTTTTGACATCATATATGTCATCTACTTAGTTTAGACATGTTCTGTAATGCCACCTGTTTAGTTTCTATATCATATATGGGAATTATGTAGTCTCATGTCTTTTAGCCAGCCATAATATATGTGAAATGTGCAATGCCATCCTGTTTAACTAGGCATCATATATTTGAATGATATCTTGCCCATCCTTTTCTTCATTACATTTCCATTTGTCGACAATGTGTGTACATTAAACTACTCTTCCTATGAATCAGCCATTTGGGTGGGAGATGGAAAAATCTGGAGTGAAAACATGGCCTTCAGAGTAGACAGTGCTACCCGTCGAAGCAGATCTCTTGTTGGGTCCCGATAGCTCCTCAGAGATGGATTCAGAGACAGATGACCGGTCCTATTCCCCTAGTGAGGTGTATGCTCTAACTTGGCACGGTTATACTGCTCATATCATGCATACGGTGTCTTGCATTGCATAGTTTAGACATCATGTACACAATATTCAACACCATGTTCTTAGTTCAGACATCATATCGAATGCCCTATGTTTAGCATATAAATCACATATGTGAATTAAATATGTGATCCTGATTACTTAGATAACATGTAGGTGAATTATGTCATGCGATCCTGTTTTGTTATTCATCATATCTTTGAATTATGTTATGCTATGCTATCCAGTTTAGATAGACAGCATATATGTGAAATTATGTCATGCTATCCATTTTAGTTAAACAATATACATGTCAACTATTTCATGCCCTCTTTTTTCCACACTATCTATTGCATCTATCTCTCATACAATATCTGTACATTCAACTATGTTTCCTGTTTATCAGCCATTTGAATTGGAGCGGGTGATGCTAGTATCTAGCGGAATAAAAACACGGTCTTCAAATAAAACACTGCTACCTATTGGTGGACATAGCACCCCGGTTGTACATGCACAAGAACCAGCCCTACCACACATAACCCAAACTCTCGCAGATTGTACCCCTACTGCGACGGACAGAAAACCAGCTTCACCCAATCTAACCCAAACCCCAGCCGATAGTAACCCAGTTCCTGTTGACACAGCACCATCTCCACCACAGAGCTCCCAAACAAGAGCAGTTAGTAAGGCAGCTCCAGTGCCCAAAGGGCCAGTATTATCACGGCGAACCCCAGCTCCACCAGTTAGTATGCCTATTCCCGTGGAGGAAGCACAACGAGCCAGTCGTAGTTTAGCATCTATCGCATTTGATGTTGTTAAATCGTATGTGCGTATCTTCCCATCATGGAAATATTATACTAAAGATGAAGGAAAATGCCAGTTGCAGGTGTTTGTCCAGGAGTTATGTGTAAGTAATGTTATTCATGGCAATTACTTTGCTTCGTCCCATACATCCTACCTCCATGATGGTTATAATACAGCAAATTTTCCCATTTTTCTCTATAGAGAAGGACCGATTTGGAAACTTAGGATGAGGTAACATGTGCTAATATCTCTGCTATCTTCAAGAATGCTTGGTGGCAGTATCGGAATTACCTGAAGAAAACGTACTTCACCGGCAAAGAAACTAATCAAATTCCCTTACGTTCTCCTGAGACACATTTACTGGATGATGACTGGGAACGCCTTGTTCTGTACTGGTCCCGAACCAAGAATGTGGTAAGGTCTATGAGCTCATTTTCTATTTTTAAGTATTATATTCTTGTGTCTTACTATACTCTGTTCATGTAGAACAAGTGCCTAAACCTGAAGAACAACTGTTCTAATTTAAGATTCCATTGCTATCATAGTTCAAAAAAGCGCTAGGCGTTAATTGTGCGTTTTGCCACCGCCTTGCACTTTACTGACCAGAGCGCATGCTTATGCGCAGTTATGCACAGATTAAGCGTAGTTATGTGCAATGCTTTTTGCCAACGCCTAGAGCCTAGCCGCACTTAAGCGCTCACTTAGGCGCGCCTTTTTTAACTATGATTGCTTTGCTCTTGTATCATTGTATTTACTCATACAAACTTATTTTTAAATTGAAGTTTCCAATCGAAACTCCAATGGCATGGCAGGTATGTTCACGCATGTTTCTTTAACAGGTTTGCTCTTATCAATAGCTCTTTTGATTTCAATTTCAATTGTGTATACAGTTGACTTTCATATCATGCACATTACTAGGATCACAACAGAGCCAATAGTGTTGTTGTACATGTAGACCCGTGGTACCCATCTGAAATCTTGTTGTGCCGTGTAGTTTCCCACGCTTCGTATTCTTTCACTACTGCTTTGTCTTGAACTGATATGATTTGAACCGTGTCTCTATTTTGATTTGGCAAGACAATACAGTGACCAAGGACATAGATATATGTTTGTTTGATGCTTTTATTATGTACTAGTACTTGGCAATAGAAGACTTGGTAGTTTAATCCTGTCCACCTTACTAATGAACTGGTTCACCGAAATGAGTTTCATATACTAGTACATGCTAAACTTGTTATGCTTGTTTCTTCTTTTAAAATGCTGACAGAATATTGGGGAAGAGTGCCTTATTCAGCAATGGTAAAGGAAGTAATGCAGATAAGGTTCAGGATAGTGACACATCCTTGTTGGTCTCCAACAAAGCTGATAAAACAGCTAAGGAAGACTATCTTGAAGACCGCGAGACAACCCCAAAGTCCTGTCTTGGTTTAGTGTTCGAGTTACTGGCCACTACCGCTTGCACAAGCTATTCAAACTCACTGTCTGAATCAGTTCGGTTTCTTGAGTCTCAACTACAAGCTGAAAGACATCGATCAGCTGTGCTGCGACAAGAAGCGAAAGGACTGTGGAAGTCCCTGGAGCATTCAGATGCATACTTTCTGGTGCAACAGCAAGCTTATTGCCAGCATGGTGGATACCTAGGATAAAGTTTCTTGAGCTCTTCTGAAGTTGTTTCAGTTATGCTCTTGTTTTGCTGCCGCGTTTATTTGCACTGGTGGCCAATTTTGACGGCCAAGTGTATGTAATATGCTGCTTCGTTCTCTATATTTGCACTGGTGGCGAACTTTGATGCCCAGTGGATGTAATATGTGTAATAGCGGTAATAGGCTAGCCTTAATTGCTTGCTTATTTATTTCCTTATTGTCTTGTTTAGTTGTTTGCTTGTAGTCACTGCAGTTCTTTTTCTATGTTTTTCTAGTGTCCACAATAGCCTATTTTTGGTAACTAGGCCAAAATAATCGTGGCAACACACGGACTGTTGTAACCATGGGCCTCCTGCAGGTCGTATGATCCATGGGCTTTCGTTCGGCCGTAGGAGCATTGGCCTTCTATACAGGCCGTAGGATCCATCGGCCTTCTATACGGGCCTTAGGGATCAATGGGCCTTCTACAGGCCATAGGGTCCATGGGCCTTCTACGGGCCATACTATCCATGGGCCTCATACAGGTCGTAGGATCCATGGGCCTTCTACGGGGCGTATCATCATTTCGCCAATCATGGGCCATACTATTCGTGGACCATAACGGGCCATTAATAGGCCGTATTTGATAACTCTATGAAAACAGCCCAACGGGTTTTTTTTGACATGAAAACGGCCCAACGTATTAACGGTCCGCAAACGGGGCCGACTGTAACAACGGGCTGAATTTGGCCCACAAGCAAAAATTGACAGTAACGGGCCGTATGTAACCGAATGCTGCAAATGAGCCCAAGAATCAGTGGGCCCTGAGAAGGCCGAAAGATAACTTGGGCTGGAAACGGCCCAATGGAATAATGGGCCTTTAATGGGTATAAAGTGATACACTGTTCATTACGGGCCAGTTTCACCACAAGCCGTTAATGGGCCAAGAGTTACAAAGGTCCTCATATGGGCTGAAAGAAGTCATGGGCCACACACGGGCCGGAAGTTAAAACGGGCTGAATCATATTGGACGGCCCAGATGACGCTACTGGCCCTATTCGATAGGGCGTAACGGGCCCTGGGTTAGCGGGCTGTAAATGGGCTATATGCGAACAGGCCGTTAACAGGCTTTCCGTGGGCCAGCCCGCCACCTTTTGACCAAGTCAAATGGGCCGGCCTTTTCACAGGAATGGGCCTTTGTTGGGCCGTGCCACGTGTCGCCGTATCACAGGCACCTTCGGTCCAATGAGCGGATGACATCCGTCCCAACGGTGAGCAGACACGTGTTTCCTCCAGCCAATGATGATTTTACACGTGGAAAATCCCCATTGCTCGGCGCTGTTAACGGGTTCGGATCCAAAACCCAACCCGATAGCTTAACGGTGTTCCGTTACGGTGGATGCCACGTGTCAGTCACCCTTGACGAAAGCAGTTCTGTGACGCGTGATTTATCATCATGGAAGTGGACACTTCCGTGATGATAATTTTGGTAATGTCATGGAACACTTCTACGACAGCACAGGTATGACTATCTTGATTCTGTCATAAATTTGTCATGGATGTACATGCATGACAAAAAACATGACCTACTGTGACAAACACGTATCATCACGGAAGTGTATTTTTTTGTAGTGCGACTATCATGATACAGCGAGAGACTGATCAACCACTCGAAGACACACGCACCCGTATGTACACACGCGCCCGTATTTGGATGCACGCGAAGGTACCAGGGGCTACATAGTAGCCCCAATGTTAGAATCCCGTGGCTAAGCGAAAGTGTTACAACTATATAGTCTGGTTGCCTAGTTCGACGTGCGATCACCTCCTTAATGGACCAAGACGTTGGATCAAGTGTGATTAAGCATATTTTTCGCGAACACCCCCGCATTGTATGCGTGGGGGCTGAATCCAACGACTGCTAACTTTCGGATTATATATATATATATATATAAACGGCCGCATAGGGGACACAATCATACTTTCAGGCAAACAGTATAAATATAGCCTTATAATCAAAATAAACATTGTTTTTTACAGTGATTCGATTCATCACTAGAACAAGACATTCTTCGAGCACTGCGCCTCTATTAGGCGGGCGCCCTCTGTGACCTACGCCAAGTAGTGCTCGGCCGGATATTCGCCCCCACCGGATCCTGGTCCGCTATAATGGTGGCATCCATATCCGTCCAATAGGCTTTAACACGGGCAAGAGCCATCCGTGCACCCTGTATACACGCCGACCTCCTCATGGCATCGATCCGAGGCACAGCCCCAAGGAATTGTTGCACCAAACCAAAGTAACTGTCCGGCTTAGGCCCCTTAGGCCAAAGATGGTCTATTACAGACCGCATTGCAAGCCCGGACAGCCTGTGAAGCTCCGCTACAGCAGCCATCTTATCACTTAACGGCAGCGGGCGAGTGGGAGCATTGAATTGCGACTAGAAAAGCTTCTCCACTTCCTTATCACCTTGATCTTTGAAGAACTCGGCAGCGTCAGCCGTACTCTTCGCCAAATCCGCATATGCGTCCGCAGGACTCCAGCGTACATCCAGGGGAGCGTACTTCGGATCGAAAAACTTCGTTCGCAGCAAATAGGATCCCCCAGCCGCGATTTTACCGGCCTGTTGAAGCTCCTCCCGCGCACCCCTGAGCTTGGTCCGTATTTCCTTGGTGGCATTAAGTGCCTTGTTCAGGTCGGCCGAATTATCCTCATGCTCCCTTTTAAGTAGCTCATATCGGTCAACGGCATTTTTTAACTCAACAGCCATTTCGGCTATCTTTTCCTCGCTTCGGCGATGAGCAGTCTGTTCGGCCCTCAATTCCCCGGCCGCCTTTAGGGCAGCCGCATTGCTCACCCAAGCTTGTTCCTTGGCTTGAGCAAGTTCTCCCCTCAGGGCCTCCACGGTAGCAGCACCATCTGCAGTCCAAACATATTACATTAATATCATGCCACCTTGATATTTTCTTATATAAAGGAAGGCAGGACACATACCTTGTGATTTGTCCAGCCGCTCATTCACTAGTGTGATATCGGCATCGATCGATCCAATCTGCCTCGTTAGTTCGGTAACTTTAACGGACTGGCCGGCGGCCGGACCCACAAGTACCTGCACATATTTATAGCACAATCATTGGTTTATGATCCCCCATTTGCCGCCTAGGGCGGGCAATCAGAGTCTCAGGGGCTACTATCTATATGGAGCACACATAGCGCGTGCCTCACAGCCAAAGAAATAGTGCATTCTTCATTACATACCTTAAAGCCTCTGAGCAGGCATGTGAATGCTTCATTCAAACCGCTTGTAGCGGATGAAATCTTCTTGAGCACCGCGCTCATTAATGAGCAGTGCTCCTCCGAGAGCGCAACTCGCTCCAGTAAACCCGTTAGTACGTCCGGCTGGACATCAAACTGCGCCGGACCCTTCCCATCGCCCCCAGTGGGAGCCAAACTCTCCGGGCTCAGGGCGGCTGACGCATTAACTTCCGGCTTCAGCAGATCCGGACTCCTCCGTGACAACACCTCGGTGTCGCCCGTTTCATGAGCCAGAGAGGTAGGTGGGGTCTCGCTCTCCATCATCTCCGGGGGAAGATCCCCCAAAGACGAACTTTGTTGAGAAGAGCTGCTAGCTGGACAGCGAAAGGCGAATTTGGTTATTGATCTAGGAGAAGCACAGTACCTTTGAATTAACGATTGACTTACAGCTTGATGAAGGGCTGGCCCGTTGGCGGGCATAACGCGGTGAGGATGCCCGTCGCGGCAGAGCCCCTTGGTGATACCTTCTTCCCTTGTTTGGGCATCTCCGTCTCCAAGTCTTTGGAGGTGGCCCTCTTCTTCCCGCGCGGGGAGGAGGCCTTAGTCTCCCCTTCCCAACTATCCTCCTTGGGGGAGGTAACGATTCCCCCGGTTCGGATGCGTAGCGTGTGGAGTTCGGTTTCTTCGTTCTTCCCCTAGTCTTTCCCCGAGGGCATTCTGTTGAGTACCCGGTCGAGCATTTTGGCCATGGTAGGGCCATGCGAGCCTTCGGAAAGTGGCGCCGGACACCTGATTCTCTCTGCCTTGCTGAGCCATTCCTGGCCACGGATGATTTTCAGAATAAAAAATTATGACAAATGCAAAACAAGGTGTCCGGTGTCAAGATTACTTACTTGGGTATCTAGGCGATTGCAGCTTAGGACCGCATCCTCGGTGGTGTCCGGACACTCTACTTTCTGTCCGAAGAATAATTTGCACATCTCTCCGAGCTTCAAGCCGAAGAAGTGCTTGACAGTCCGCGGACCCTCCGGATTGAGCTCCCACATTCGGAGAGGCCGGCGTTGTTGGGGAACGTAGTAATTTCAAAAAAATTCCTACGCACACACAAGATCATGGTGACGCATAGCAATTAGAGGGGGAGTGTATCTTCATACCCTTGAAGATCACTAAGCGGAAGCGTTTATCAACGCGGTTGATGTAGTCGTACGTCTTCACGATCCGACCGATCCAAGTACCGAACGCACGGCACCTCTGAGTTGTGCACACGTTCAGCTTGATGACGTCCTCTCCTTCTCGATCCAACAAGACGGGCGAAGTAGTAGATGAGTTCCGGCAACACGACGGTGTGGTGACGGTGTTAGTGAAGAACAATCTCCATAGGGCTTCGCCTAAGCACTACGGAAACTATGACGGAGGATAAACTAGAGGGGACGGGGTTCTCGGCAGACGGCTTGGTGTTTCTTGATGTGTCTTTGGTCCTAGCCCTGCCCCTCTATTTATATGTTGAGCCTTGGGGTCAAAACCTGGAGTAAAAGCCTCCACAAAGTCGGTTTCACCCGAAAGGCAAGAGTCCTTCTCGGACTCCAGGGCCAGACGCCAGGGTTCCCGGTGTCTGGACCCAGACGCCAGGGGCCCTGGCGTCTGGCCCCTGGACTCTGCAAAACTTCCTTTTGCGCTTTCCAAAAACCTTGTGGGCTTTATCCTTTGGCCCAAATAACGTGTTCTCGTACCCAAACATTTCGGGAAACATCCGGAACTCCTTCCGGTGAATTCTGGAACCCTTCCGGAGGTCAAACACTATTATCCCATATATCAAACTTTATCTCTGGACCATTCCGGAGTTCCTCGTCATGTCCATGATCTCATCCGGGACTCCAAACAAGATTCGGTCACCAACATACATAACTCATATAATACTATATCGTCAACGAAAATTTTAAGCGTGCGGACCCTATGGGTTCGAGAACTATGTAGACATGACCGAGACACGTTTCCGGTCAATAACCAATAGCGGGACCTGGATGCCCATATTGGCTCCCACATATTCTACGAAGATCTTTACCGGTCAAACTGCATAACAACATACGTTGTTCCCTTTGTCATCGGTATGTTATTTGCCCGAGATTCGATCATCGGTATCTCAATACCTAGTTCAATCTCGTTACCGGCAAGTCTCTTTACTCGTTCCATAATACATCATCCTACAACTAACGCATTAGTTGCAATGCTTGCAAGGCTTTAAGTGATGTGCATTACCGAGTGGGCCCAGAGATACCTCTCTGACAATTGGAGTGACAAATCCTAATCTCGAAATACGCCAACCCAACAAGTACCTTCGGAGACACCTGTAGAGCACCTTTATAATCACCTAGTTACGTTGTGATGTTTGGTAGAACACAAAGTGTTCCTCCAGTAAACATGAGTTGCATAATCTCATAGTCATAGGAACATGTATAAGTCATGAAGAAAGCAATAGCAACATACTAAACGATCGAGTGCTAAGCTAATGGAATGGGTCAAGTCAATCACATAATTCTTCTAATGATGTGATCCCGTTAATCAAATGACAACACATGTCTATGGCTAGGAAACATAACCATCTTTGATTAATGAGCTAGTCAAGTAGAGGCATACTAGTGACACTCTTTTTGTCTATGTATTCACACAAGTATTATGTTTCCGGTTAATACAATTCTAGCATGAATAATAAACATTTATCATGATATAAGGAAATAAATAATAACTTTATTATTGCCTCTAGGGTATATTTCCTTTAGTCTCCCACTTGCACTAGAGTCAATAATCTAGATTACACAGTAATGATTCTAACACCCATGGAGTCTTGGTGCTGATCATGTTTTGCTCGTGGAAGAGGCTTAGTCAACGGGTCTGCAACATTCAGATCCGTATGTATCTTGCAAATTTCTATGTCTCCCACCTGGACTAGGTCCCGGATGGAATTGAAGCGTCTCTTGATGTGCTTGGTTCTCTTGTGAAATCTGGATTCCTTCGCCAAGGCTATAGCTCCAGTATTGTCACAAAAGATTTTCATTGGACCCGATGCACTAGGTATGACACCTAGATCGGATATGAACTCCTTCATCCAGACTCCTTCATTTGCTGCTTCCGAAGCAGCTATGTATTCCGCTTCACACGTAGATCCCGCCACGACGCTTTGTTTAGAACTGTACCAATTGACAGCTCCACCATTCTATGTAAACACGTATCCGGTTTGCGATTTAGAATCGTCCGGATCAGTGTCAAAGCTTGCATCAACATAACCATTTACAATGAGCTCTTTGTCACCTCCATAAACGAGAAACATATTATTCGTCCTTTTCAGGTATTTCAGGATGTTCTTGACCGCTGTCCAGTGATCCACTCCTGGATTACTTTGGTACCTCCCTCCTAGACTTATAGCAAGGCACACATCAGGTCTGGTACACAGCATTGCATACATGATAGAGCCTATGGCTGAAGCATAGGGAACATCTTTCATTTTCTCTCTATCTTCTGCAGTGGTCGGGTTGAGTCTTACTCAACTTCACACCTTGTAACACAGGCAAGAACCCTTTCTTTGCTTGATCCATTTTGAACTTCTTCAAAACTTTGTCAAGGTATGTGCTTTGTGAAAGTCCAATTAAGCGTCTTGATCTATCTCTATAGATCTTGATGCCCAATATATAAGCAGCTTCACCGAGATCCTTCATTGAAAAACTCTTATTCAAGTATCCCTTTATGCTATCCAGAAATGCTATATCATTTCCAATCAACAATATGTTATCCACATATAATATTAGAAATGCTACAGAGCTCCCACTCACTTTCTTGTAAATACAGGCTTCTCCAAAAGTCTGTATAAAACCAAATGCTTTGATCACACTATCAAAGCGTTTATTCCAACTCCGAGAGGCTTGCACCAGTCCATAAATGGATCGCTGGAGCTTGCACACTTTGTTAGCTCCCTTTGGATCGACAATACCTTCTGGTTGCATCATATACAACTCTTCTTCCAGAAATCCATTCAGGAATGCAGTTTTGACATCCATTTGCCAAATTTCATAATCATAAAATGCGGCAATTGCTAACATGATTCGGACAGACTTAAGCATCGCTACGGGTGAGAAAGTCTCATCGTAGTCAATCCCTTGAACTTGTCGAGAACCTTTCGCAACAAGTCGAGCTTTATAGACAGTAACATTACCGTCAGTGTCAGTCTTCTTCTTGAAGATCCATTTATTCTCAATGGCTTGCCGATCATCGGGAAAGTCATCCAAAGTCCACACTTTGTTCTCATACATGGATCCCATCTCAGATTTCATGGCCTCAAGCCATTTTGCGGAATCTGGGCTCACCATCGCTTCTTCATAGTTCATAGGTTCGTCATGGTCTAGTAACATAACTTCCAGAACAGGATTACCGTACCACTCTGGTGCGGATCTTACTCTGTTTGACCTACGAGGTTCAGTAACAACTTGATCTGAAGTTTCATGATCATCATCATTAACTTCCTCACTAATTGGTGTAGACATCACAGGAACCGGTTTCTGTGATGAACCACTTTCCAATAAGCGAGCAGGTACAGTTACCTCATCAAGTTCTACTTTCCTCCCACTCACTTCTTTCGAGAGAAACTCCTTCTCTAGAAAGGATCCATTCTTAGCAAAGAATGTCTTGCCTTCGGATCTGTGATAGAAGGTGTGCCCAACAGTCTCCTTTGGGTAACCTATGAAGACACATTTCTCCGATTTGGGTTCGAGCTTATCAGGTTGAAGCTTTTTCACATAAGCATCGCAGCCCCAAACTTTAAGAAACGACAACTTTGGTTTCTTGCCAAACCACAGTTCATAAGGCGTCGTCTCAACGGATTTTGATGGTGCCCTATTTAACGTGAGTGCAGCCGTCTCTAAAGCATAACCCCAAAACGATAGCGGTAAATCAGTAAGAGACATCATAGATCGCACCATATCTAGTAAAGTACGATTACGACGTTCGGACACACCATTACGCTGTGGTGTTCTGGGTGGCGTGAGTTGTGAAACTATTCCGCATTGTTTCAAATGTAGTTCAAATTTGTAACTCAAATATTCTCTCCACGATCAGATCATAGAAACTTTATTTTCTTGTTACGATGATTTTCAACTTCACTCTACAATTCTTTGAACTTTTCAAACGTTTCAGACTTATGTTTCATTAAGTAGATATACCCATATCTGCTTAAATCATCTGTGAAGGTGAGGAAATAACGATATCCGCCACGAGCCTCAACATTCATCGGACCACATACATCTGTATGTATGATTTCCAACAAATTTGTTGCTCTCGCCATAGTACCAGAGAATGGCGTTTTAGTCATCTTGCCCATGAGGCACGGTTCGCAAGTACCAAGTGATTCATAATCAAGTGGTTCTAAAAGTCCATCAGTATGGAGTTTCTTCATGCGCTTTACACCGATATGACCTAAACGGCAGTGCCACAAATAAGTTGCACTATCATTATCAACTCTGCATCTTTTGGCTTCAACATTATGAATATGTGTATCACTACTATCGAGATTCATCAAAAATAGACCACTCTTCAAGGGTGCATGACCATAAAAGATATTACTCATATAAATAGAACAACCATTATTCTCTGATTTAAATGAATAACCATCTCGCATCAAACAAGATCCAGATATAATGTTCATGCTCAACATTGGCACCAAATAACAATTATTTAGGTCTAATACTAATCCCGTAGGTAGATGTAGAGGTAACGTGCTGACGGCGATCACATCGACTTTGGAACCGTTTCCCACGCGCATCGTCACCTCGTCCTTGGCCAGAGTTCGCTTAATCTGTAGTCCCTGTTTCGAGTTGCAAATATTAGCAACAGAACCAGTATCAAATACCCATGTGCTACTGCGAGCTCTAGTAAGGTACACATCAATAACATGTATATCACATATACCTTTGTTCACCTTGCCATCCTTCTTATCCGCCAAATACTTGGGGCAGTTCCGCTTCTAGTGACCAGTCTGCTTGAAGTAGAAGCACTCAGTCTCAGGCTTAGGTCCAGACTTGGGTTTCTTTTCCTGAGCAGCAACTTGCTTACTGTTCTTTTTGAAGTTCCCCTTTTTCTTCCCTTTGCCCTTTTCTTAAAACTGGTGGTCTTATTGACCATCAACACTTGATGCTCCTTCTTGATTTCTACCTCCGCAGCCTTTAGCATTGCGAAGAGCTCGGGAATCGTCTTATCCATCCCTTGCATGTTATAGTTCATCATGAAGCTCTTGTAGCTTGGTGGAAGTGATTGAAGAATTCTGTCAGTGACGCTATCATCCGAAATATTAACTCCCAGTTGAATCAAGTGATTATTATACCCAGGCATTTTGAGTATATGCTCACTGACAGAACTATTATCCTCCATCTTGCAGCTGTAGAACTTATTGGAGACTTCATATCTCTCAATCCGGGCATTTGCTTGAAATATTAACTTCAACTCCTCGAACATCTCATATGCTCCATGACGTTCAAAACATCGTTGAAGTCCCGGTTCTAAGCCGTAAAGCATGGCACACTGAACTATCGAGTAGTCATCAACTTTTCTCTGCCCGACGTTCATAACATCTGGTGTTGCTCCTGTAGCAGGTTTGGCACCTAGCGGTGCTTCCAGGACGTAATTGTTCTGTGCAGCAATGAGGATAATCCTCAAGTTACGGACCCAGTCCGTGTAATTGCTACCATCATCTTTCAACTTTGCTTTCTCAAGGAACACATTAAAATTCAACAGAACAACAGCACGGGCCATCTATCTACAATCAACATAGACAATCAAGATACTATCAGGTACTAAGTTCATGATAAATTTAAGTTCAATTAATCATATTACTTAAGAACTCCCACTTAGATAGACATCCCTCTAATCCTCTAAGTGATCACGTGATCCAAATCAACTAAACCATAACCAATCATCACGTTAAATGGAGTAGCTTTCAATGGTGAACATCATTATGTTGATCATATATACTATATGATTCACGCTCGACCTTTTGGTCTCAGTGTTCCGAGGCCATATCTGCATATGCTAGGCTCGTCAAGTTTAACCTGAGTATTCTGCGTGTGCAAAACTGGCTTGCACCCGTTGTAGATGGACGTAGAGCTTATCACACCCGATCATCACGTGGTGTCTGGGCACGATGAACTTTGGCAATGGTGCATACTCAGGGAGACCACTTTTATCTTGAAATTTTAGTGATAGATCATCTTATAATGCTACCGTCAATCAAAGCATGATAAGATGCAAAAAAGATAAACATCACATGCAATCAATATAAGTGATATGATATGGCCATCATCATCTTGTGCTTGTGATCTCCATCTCCGAAGCACCGTCATGATCACCATCATCACCGGCGTGACACCTTGATCTCCATCGTAGCATCGTTGTCGTCTCGCCAACTATTGCTTCTACGACTATCGCTACCGCTTAGTGATAAAGTAAAGCAATTACAGGGCAATTTCATTGCATAAATAAAGCGATAACCATATTTCTCCTGCCAGTTGCCGATAACTCGGTTACAAAACATGATCATCTCATACAATAAAATATAGCATCATGCCTTGACCATATCACATCACAACATGCCCTGCAAAAACAAGTTAGACGTCCTCTACTTTGTTGTTGCAAGTTTTACGTGGCTACTACGGGCTTTTAGCAAGAACCATTCTTACCTACGCATCAAAACCAGAACGATAGTTCGTCAAGTTAGTGTTGTTTTAACCTTCTCAAGGACCGGGCGTAGCCACACTCGGTTCAACTAAAGTTGGAGAAACTGACACCCGCCAACCACCTATGTGCAAAGCACGTCGGTAGAACCAGTCTCGCGTAAGCGTACATGTAATGTCGGTCTAGGCTTCTTCATCCAACAATACCGCCGAACCAAAGTATGACATGTTGGTAAGCAGTATGACTTGTATCGCCCACAACTCACTTGGGTTCTACTCGTGCATATAACATCTACACATAAAACCTGGCTCAGATGCCACTATTGGGGAACGTAGTAATTTCAAAAAAATTCCTATGCACACGCAAGATCATGATGATGCATAGCAACGAGAGGGGGAGTGTATCTTCATATCCTTGAAGATCGCTAAGCGGAAGCATTTATCAACGTGGCTGATGTAGTCGTACGTCTTCACGATCCGACCGATCCAAGTACCAAACGCATGGCACCTCCGAGTTCTGCACATGTTCAGCTTGATGACGTCCTCGCCTTCTCGATCCAGCAAGACGGGCAAAGTAGTAGATGAGTTCCGGCAACATGACGGCGTGGTGACGGTGTTAGTGAAGAACAATCTCCGCAGGGCTTTGCCTAAGCACTATGAAAACTATGACGGAGGATAAACTAGAGGGGACGGGGTTCCCGGCACACGGCTTGGTGTTTCTTGATGTGTCTTTGGTGCAAGCCCTGCCACTCTACTTATATGTTGAGCCTTATGGTCAAAACTTGGAGTAAAAGCCTCCACAAAGTCGGTTTCACCCGAAAGGCAAGAGTCCTTCTCAGACTCCAGGGCCAGACGCCAGGGTTCCCGGCGTCTGGATCCAGACGCCAGGGACCCTGGTGTCTGGCCCCTGGACTCCGCAAAACTTCCTTTTGCACTTTCCAAAAACCTTGTGGGCTTTCCCCTTTGGCCCAAATAACGTGTTCTCGTACCCAAACATTTCGGGAAACATCCGGAACTCCTTCCGGTGAATTCCGGAACCCTTCCAGAGGTCAAACACTATTATCCCATATATCAAACTTTATCTCCGGACCATTCCGGAGTTCCTCGTCATGTCCATGATCTCCTTCGGGACTCCGAACAACATTCGGTCACCAACATACATAACTCATATAATACTATATCGTCAACGAAAACGTTAAGCGTGCGGACCCTACGGGTTCGAGAACTATGTAGACATGACCGAGACACGTTTCTGGTCAATAACCAATAGCGGGACCTGGATGCCCATATTGGCTCCCACATATTCTACGAAGATCTTTATCGGTCAAACCGCATAACAACATATGTTGTTCCCTTTGTCATCGGTATGTTACTTGCCCGAGATTCGATCGTCGGTATCTCAATATCTAGCTCAATCTCGTTACCGGCAAGTCTCTTTACTCGTTCCATAATACATCATCCTGCAACTAACTCATTAGTTGCAATGCTTGCAAGGCTTTAAGTGATGTGCATTACCGAGTGGGCCCATAGATACCTCTCTGACAATTGGAGTGACAAATCCTAATCTCAAAATACGCCAACCCAACAAGTACCTTCAGAGACACCTGTAGAGCACCTTTATAATCACCCAGTTATGTTGTGACGTTTGGTAGCACACAAAGTGTTCCTCTGGTAAACGGGAGTTGCATAATCTCATAGTCATAGGAACATGTATAAGTCATGAAGAAAACAATAGCAACATACTAAACGATCGAGTGCTAAGCTAACGGAATGGGTCAAGTCAATCACATCATTCTTCTAATGATGTGATCCCGTTAATCAAATGACAACACATGTCTATGGCTAAAACATAACCATCTTTGATTAACGAGCTAGTCAAGTAGAGGCATACTAGTGACACTCTGTTTGTCTATGTATTCACACAAGTATTATGTTTCCGGTTAATACAATTCTAGCATGAATAATAAACATTTATCATGATATAAGGAAATAAATAATAACTTTATTATTGCCTCTAGGGCATATTTCCTTCAGGCATTGGCACGGCAACATCCGTCGGATTACCATCACTTGCATTATGCTGACGAGGTTAATGTCCCTCTCAGGAAGCTCCTGGATGCGATTCTGCAGTGCTGGTACATCACTAGCGGGCCCCCAATTCCGTCCTATGTCTGTCCAAGACGCCAACTGTGACGAAGGGCCCGAGCGGAACTTGGGGCGGCTGCCCACTTTGTGCCTCTGGGAGCCATGACATAAAACCACCTCTGTTGCCATACATCGAACATTTCCGGGAAAGAACCTTCTGGCCATGGGGCATCAGCATTCCTGCTTATAATGGCACCTCCGCACTCCACATGTCACCCCTCGATCATCTTCGGCTTCACATTGAAGGTCTTAAGCCATAAGCCGAAGTGTGGGGTGACGTGGAGAAAAGCCTCGCACACGATAATGAATGACGAGATATGGAGGATGGCGTGTGGAGCCAGATCATGAAAATCCAACCCATAGTAGAACATGAGCCCCCTCACAAAGGGGTCGAGGGTGAAGCCCAAGCCGCGGAGGAAGTGTGGGACAAAAACGACGCACTCATTAGGCTCCGGTGTGAGGATGACCTGCCCTGGAGCAGGAAGCCTGCGCTGGATGTCGGCGGTCAGGTATCTGACCTCCCTAAGCTTCGCAATGTCTTCCTTTTTAATCGAGGAGGCCACCCACCGGCCTTCAGGGACGGATCCGGACATATTGGAGGATCTGGGGTGCTGAAGCTTGGGTTTCGGGTGTTAGAACTCGAGGTGCGAGAAGGCGCGAGGAAGGTGGAAAAGAGGCATAGGCCTCGACCCCTTTATAAAGAGGGTGAATATCGAGAGTCCTCTGTCTGACCGTTTGAGGATTATCTAAAAACACACGGAGTTATACCAATGGCCATCGTGGGGTCACGCACGCCCATATCAATGGAAAATCCCGTAATAAGAGGAACACGATCTCTGCCTTGACGTCACATGCCAATAAAACCGCCTCGTAACACGAGTCGTGGTGGGGTAAGAGATGCCGGTCCGCATTGGACCAGGGCACGATGCATGGGCACAACGCATGAAGATTGCCAGCTGGTCAGATTTATGCCATGTGAAGATCATCTTGCAGATCTGGACACGGTCTACGTGTTCGATAACCACCTTGGAGTATTCGAAGAAGGAACCCGCCTTGCAATGCCGAAGACAATACTGCGTGCCGGACTCATCGTCATTGAAGCTTGGTTCAGGGGCTACTGAGGGAGTCCTGGATTAGGGGGTATCCGGACAATCGGACTGTGTACTACGTCCGGACTATTGAAGCGTGAAGATACAAGACTCAAGACTTCGACCCGTGTCCGAATAGGACTCTCCTTTGCGTGGAAGGCAAGCTTGGCGATCCGGATATTGTGTTTCCTTCCTTGTAACCGACACCATGTAAACCCTAGCCCTCTCCGGTGTCTATATAAACCGGAGAGGTTGGTCCTTAGAAGGCCGATCACAATTACAATCATACCATCATAGGCTAGCTCTTAGGGTTTAGCCTCTACGATCTCGTGGTAGATCTACTCTTGTACTACCCATATCTTCAATATTAACCAAGCAGGAAGTAGGGTTTTACCTCCATCGAGAGGGCCCGAACCTGGGTAAACATCTGTGTCCATTGCTTCCTGTTACCATCAGCCTTGATGCACAGATCGGGACCCCCTACCTGAGCTCCGCCGGTTTTGACACCGACCTGGACCTACATTGGAGGTGCAGGACAGGATTCAATGATTGGATGCTCAATTTCGGTTGTATCGATTTCACCTCTTCCATCACTGCGAACATGGTGTGGTATATGTTTACTAGCTGCTTGATATTTGTGCAGACAGAGATGTCTGCCCGTTGCTATTTCGCAAACAAACAAAGTGTCCGCAATTTTGGTTGAACTGCACAAGAGAATAGTATAGTCACTGCATGCAGTGCCATTTGAAAATAGACACAAAGATTGGATAGTCACTTCATGGACTGCAGAAAAGTAGTACTGTACTATTTACTGGCCAACACTAGGTGATTCATTGCTTTGGTCTGATTATACAATGGGCATCATTTTCCCTAAGTTAAAGCTTGTATTCCGAAAATAGTCTCGTGGTGTGATTGAGAGAAGACCAAATCATATTGCAGTGGATGTTCCTCCATCATGTGTGGTTCATTCTCATGGTTCCAGCTGTTGGTGAAACCACTTATGTTTGCAAGAGCAATTGTAGACTTCACAAACAAATTTTTCTTTCAGTCTGTACTGAATGTTGGCCAAGAGAAGCATCCATGTTAGTAGGAAGAATAGTTGTTTTTTCTAGATCTTTGCTTTTGGAGCTACATATTTGCATATGATCTGTGAATCATTGAGATGCATTAACATGTTGCTCTTATGTATGGGAATCGTACTAGTTAGTTTTAGTTGCGATGCAAGATCCGAAGTGGCTGATCTTTGCTTTTGGAGCTACATATTTGTATATGATCTGTGAATCATTGAGATGCATTAACAGTTACTTATTTCTGTTCGCTCAGTGTTTACAAGTTACTGATCAATCACTAGCTAGCCTACAAATGCGCTCCTGGCAGTTTTATTTGCGATGCAAGATGCGAAGTGGCATTTTTTTGAATAAGAATGCCTACCTCTGAAGAAACTGACAAGCTACACTATCGATCCTACACGGATAAATATGCCTACCTCTGAAGAAACTGACAAGCTACACTATCGATCCTACACGGATAAATAGCGGATCACGCACGTACTACCTCCTTTCCGGTTTGCAGGGCTCAATTCAAGAAACGACCTACTCGATCCTACACGAATAAATAGCAGATCACGCACGTACTAGTACCTCCTTTCCTTTTTTTGGGAGGTAATATGTTTCTCATTCATAAAATAAAGATCCGCTTACAAGACACGTAATCACCGACATTACAGTACTGAAAGGATAGGATAATCCTACACAAAAAACCGACATTACTAGTACCTCCTTTCCGGTTTGTAGGGCTTAATTCAAACCTCTCACCAACCAAGGTACTCCTTCCGTCCGGGTTTATTAGTCCCATGAGCAAAGCAGCAAGACCAAGGCATGGCAATAATGAATGACATGCAGAAGTTTAAGCCTAATTAATTCCAGCGATTTATGTGGCTGCATGCGTGCCCTCGGCTGCGACTCGTTGCATGCTGCTTCACGTACTGCCTGTGAGCGATTCTAAGTGCCTGCATGCAGCTGGCCGTAATTAAGGCAGCTAACTAATGCGAAAAAAGATACGCTTTAATTGTTGCGTGCTTTTTAAATCTGTGGAATCATTATTGACAAGGAGGGAGATGATTCGAGTGCACTTGTTTTGACCGCCATGCCGGCGTGCGACCCAGACGGGACGCGACGGCACAGTCATAATTTCAGTTTCCCTAGTTTTCCACGGCAAGCTGGCGCGCTAAGCCATTATGCATTGAATTCCGATGACCGTCGCGCTACCTTCCCCCTATAAGTACTGTTTCCCGGCCTTCTCCGCTGCCACCGTGACCCAACTCGCCCTATCCTCATAAGCCCCCACCGGCCCGACGGCGCTCGCCACGTCCGCCATGCCCCCGCCCATCCGCGGTAGGCGAAGCCGGAGGCGGTCACCGCCGGAACTAGTGTTCGGTTTTTCACCGGCAGGCAGACGGAGGGAGGAGGCATTCTTTCTGTCTTTAGATGGCAATGCGCAGATCGAGGATTTGTTGGAGCGCGACCACATGGTGGAGGAGCAGGAGTTGCTGGAGCGCGACCGCCTGGCGGAGGAGTAGCATATCGCTGATTTGTGCCGCCGGCGGGACATGAAGCAGCAGCGCACCAACGCTCTGAGTCGCGAGCAGAGCGCTCGCAACTGGGCCAACTACATGGAGGCCGGCACCCGGCAAATAGCCCTGGAGGCTATCGGGCACGCACGCGTTCGCGATGCCGATTTTTACTACCAGCTCGTCAAGTGGGTTTCCCGCTTGGAAGCCGAAGCTTCGGTGGACCACGCCGGCATGGAAAGGGCCAACGCGCGCGAGCAACGCGCCCTATCGCACCTCTGGCAAGTCCGAGGCGAGGCGTAGGACGCCGGTGCCGGCGTTTAGTGTGTAGCACAGATGGCGGCCGGCATCATCTAGTTAGCTAAGAGTAAGTTAGTACGTGTATGATACTAGAGTATTAGTGGGAGTAGATAGTTAACTTCGCTATGATGGTTGTCAACGTGGAAGTTCAGCACTCTATATGTCGATCAAACCTGTTACTTTGCTCTGAATGTTGAACTTTCCGTTTGAACGTATGGAATGGGCAGTTATTTTTTAAATGGGTTGTATTTGTCCTCCACGGGTTTAGAGGCTGATTTGTGGGCCTAGCAAGTTGACGCGTACACAATCAGGAGATGATTATACGTGGAGAGGATGAAAGCAGGGACCCGCCAAGGTCATGGCAGTACACAAGCAAGTGCCTCCTTATTTCAAGACAATAAAAAATGCTCCTCCTAGTAGATTTCTGACATCTGGGTCCCATGCCATTGTCAACGTAGTCAATAAACAAGAGAATTGCACAATGAGCGGCTGACACCAGGGACCCAACAGCTCGCCCAGTTATTTTTGCTTTGGGTTAATTTGATAAATGCCACTCCAAATCTGGTGAATCTGAGAAATGCCACTGCAATTTCCAAACATTAAAAATGCCATTTCATGCCATTTCTAGTGGCATTTTTCGAAGTCTGGAGTGACGTTTTTCAAAGTTTGCAAACTGCAGTGGCATTTTTCAAAGTTTGCAAAAATTGCAGTGGCATTTTTCAAAGTTTGGAAATTGCAGTGGCATTTTTATGAATCGCCATAATTGGAGTGGCATTTATCTAATTTGTTTTTGAGACAGAAGCACGGTGTCAACTGGGCTGTGCGGGACACTCTGGCCTGTCTAGACAGCCTTTTCTTTTATGTTTACCACAGACCGGCCCAGTAGTTTTTTTTTCTTAAAGAAAATGGGTAGCCCAGTTTTTTTGTGATTTGTCAAGTAAGTCGCTTTATCAGGCCTGTTGGGCTGCAAATCTTTCAAGACGAGGAGAGCTTCATTCGGCTGGCCGAGAAAATGGCCAATCGGTAATGAGAAATGGGTTGTACATTTTTAAAACACATCAAACCGGCAATTAGTTTCAAATATTATTTTTTTCATTTCAAGATTTTAAATTGCATTGATTTTTATGCATGGACAATTTATTGGATTTTATCTTGATATGCATTTATTTTTAAAATCAGTCTGAATGTGACTCAAAATTTTGGGATTAAAAACAGTTCAGACCGCACCGACATATGCAAAATTTCGTATAATTTTTTAACTGTGGCCAGAATATGGGCTGTAATGCTAACTAAAAGAATATGGGCTCCAAAAAACCCCGTAAGAATTAGCAAATGGGCTATAAATTATTTGAAATAATGGCAGATGGGTTGTATGCTGTTTTTCACATATTTGAGGCTTTCCACAGATGGCCTGTATACTGTTGGATGTCCATCCAACGGCCGTCGTGCTTCTTCAATCTCTGCTCTTCCTGCTCCAGCCGCTCAAACAAGCGCCGGCGGAACTGCCTGCTCGCTCCTCCCCGCGACCAGCTGTGCTGCCGCGCAGGCCTCACCGCCCCACCGTACTCCCATCGCTGGCCTAGCCATCCCTCTACTCACCCACAGTCCCACACCTGCTGTTATTCTCCGGCGACGGCAGACGAACCAGTAAACCCTCGTACAGTCGTACTCCCCTCCGCGTGGGAAACAACTGCCGAGTATTCCCTGCATCCTTGTCTTTCCCTTCCTAGGCCTCGCAATCGTCCACCGCCCTGGTGCTCTCGGCGCGGCCTGGTCAACGTGGTCAACGACCGACATGCATCTGAAGTGGACTGTACATGGAGAGGCCGACAGCTGGGTCCATGGCTGCACGCAAGGAAATGCCTCCTTATTACGCGCAAAATAATGATTCCTCCACCTGACATCTGGGACCCACCAAAAGGGCCTCTATATTTCGCGAAAAGAATGTTACCGCTGCTGACAGGTCGGACCCACCAGCTATACCTTCGCACGCAAGGAAGTGCCTCCTTATTACGCACAAAAAAATGAATACTCCCCCTGCTAGCTAGGACCCAGTATAGTGGGCCTACTAAGTTGATGGGGATGAAGGGCTTTGTCAACTTAGTCAATATGCACGATTCTAGCTCGACTGACCGTATGATGTCCATCCAACGGCCGTAGTGCTTCTTCAACCTCTGGTCTTCTTGCTCCAGCCGCCCAAAGCAGCGCTGGTCGTGCCGCCTACTCCTGCCTTCCATGGCCAGCTGTGCTGCCGCGGAGGCCTCACCGCCCCCATACTACTCCCACCGCTGGCCAGGCCATCCCTCCACTCCACTCACCCACACCCCCTGTTATTCTGCAGCGATGGCAGCGCAGCCGAACCAGTGAACCCTCGTGCTCCTCTCCGAGTGGGCATCCACTGCCGCGTCTTCCCTGGCTCCGCGTCATCCCCTTCCTAGGCCTCACCGTCGTCCACCGCTGTGGTGCTCTTGGCGCGGCGTGGTCAATGTGGTCAACGACCAAATTCCATCGGAAGAATACTGTACGTGGAGAGGTTGACAGCTGGTTCCACGGCAGCCGCAAGGAAGTGCCTCCTTATTACGTGGAAAATAATTATTCCTCCACCTGACAGCAGGGACCTATCGGACGGGCCACCAGTATTTCATGAAAAAAACGTTTGCCCCTGATTGCTGGGACCCACCCGACGGGCCATCGTATTTCGCAAAAAAAACATTCTCCTTGCTGTCAGCTCGGACCCACCGGAAGTGCATCCTTATTATGCACAAAAAATGAATACCCCCTGCTAGTTGGGACCCACCTTGGTGGGAGGTTGACATGTGGGCCTACTAAGTTGATGGGGACGGAGGGCTTTGTCAACTTAGTCAATATAAACGATTCTAGCTCCAGTGACCGTACGATGTCCATCCAATGGCCGTAGTGCTTCTTCAACCTCTGGTCTTCTTGCTCCAGCCGCCCAAAGCAACGCCGGTCGTGCCGCATGCTCCTGCCTCCCGTGGCCGGATGAGCTGCCGCGGAGGCCTCACCGCCCCCTACTATTCCCACCACTGGCCAGGCCCTGCGGCGACGGCAGCCTCACACCGCAGCCGAACCAGTGAACCCCCGTCCTCCTCTCCGCACGGGCTTCCACTGCCGCGTCTTCCCCGGCTCCACGTCGTCCCCTTCCTAGGCCTTGCCATCGTCCACCGCCCTGGTGCTCTCGGCGTGGCATGGTCAACATGGTCAAGGAACGACTTCCATTGGACGTGGAATGTACATGGAGAGGCTGACAACTGGGTCCACGGCCGCAGCAAGGAAGTGCCTCCTTATTACGTGGAAAATAATTATTCCTCCACCTGACAGCTGGGACCCACCGGACGGGCCACCGTATTTCACGAAAAAAATGTTTCCCCATGACTGCTAGGACCCACCAGCTACATCTTCGCACGCAAGGAAGTGCGTCGGGGCAAAAAATGATTCGCCCCCCTGACTGCTGGGACCCACCACCTACACCTTCGCACGCCAGGAAGTGCGTTCGGGCAAAAAAATGATTCGCCCCCTGACTGCTGGGACCCACCAGCTACATCTTCGCATGTAAGGAAGTGCGTCCGGGCAAAAAAAACGATTCGCCCCCCTGACTGCTGGGACCCACTGTAACACCCCGGATTCGATGCGCCAGGTGTCTGCTAGTTATTCGCCGTCGTTGCTATGTCATTTGCTTGCGTGTTGCATTTTGCCATGTCATCATGTGCATCTCATTTTGCATACGTGTTCGTCTCATGCATCCGAGCATTTTCCCCGTTGTCCGTTTTGCAATCCGGCACTCCTATGTCCTTCGGCGTTCCCCTTTTGTCTCTCGTTGTGAGCGGGTGTTAAACTCTCTCGGAATGGCTCGAGGTTTGCCAAGCGGCCTTGGTATAGCACCGGTAGACCGCCTGTCAAGTTTCGTGCCATTTGGAGGTTGTTTGATACTCCAACGGTTAACCGGGTAACCGTAAAAGCCTCCTTCTCTTTGCAGCCCAACACCTCTCCAAAGTGGCCCAAAACCCAGCAAACTCCCACTCCATGATCTCGGTCGTTCGATCACGATCGTGTGGGCGAAAACCGCTCCCCATTTGGACTCTCCTAGCTCCCTCTACCTATAAATATGTGCTCCTCGTCCAATTTCACGGATGAACCCTAGCCATCTTCATCCTCACGCTGCCGGACACGTCCGCCCCTGCCGGACATGTCTGCCGGACACCTCACCCGAACCAATCCCGTCGTGCCACGTCGCCCCGCCGCCGCCGCTAGCCAACCCGGCGCCGCCACCT
>NC_057813.1:144069334-144089396 GCF_018294505.1 Triticum aestivum | reverse complement strand
GCTCTCCGCCGCCGGCCACGGCCTCCTCCGCCTCTCCGCCCTCACCCTCCGCCTCCCGCGCAGCCCGCCGCCGCCCGTCGGCGTTGGCCCTCGCCGCCGGCCACCGGGGCTATGCCGCCCCGCCGCCCCGAAGCTCCTCCTCCAGCCGGAGCTCCCTCCGCTGGCCCCGGATCCGGCGCCCCTCGCCGGCGCCACCCGTCCCCGACCGTCTTCCCTAGAACCGGCCAACCTCGGGATCCGTGCCCAGATCCAGATTCGTTTTCGGAGGTTGACCCCGATTCCACTAAGTCCCTGTTATTTTGCATTATCATGCCATGTTCATCGCATCATAACTCTGTGCATACTACTCCGTTTCGTGCGTGTAATATGTCAAATTGTTCGTATCGACGAGTACTTCATTTCATTCCATTGCATCATGTTCATTTGAGTCCATCTTGATGCCTGAATCATCATTGCAAGAGTGCTATGTGATGTTAACCTACTGAAACTGTCATAACATGCTCATTTGTCATTTTTGCCATGTTTGATGTGTGCATCCTATGAGCATGAGCTCTACATGTGTTTTGATCGATGTAATGACATATTTACAGTGGTGCCATCCATGTATTTTTGTGAGTCTTGTACTGAGTGCATCGAGCTTGTTAAGTAGGGTACTTGCTGTTGCTGTTTTCCTAGGCTGATTCTGTTATATTTTGTTGCTATGTTAACCTGCTGCTACTAGTCATTCTTTGCATAATCCGGAGATGTTCAATAAGGATGATTTGTTATACATGTGATGCTCTATCCATTCATGCCCCTGGTTGCATTTATAGCTTGTTGTAGCTTGTTGTTATCTTGCTCCAAAGTTGCTAAATAATGTTGCTGTCATCCTGTTAACATTAAGTTCAATGCTGCCATGATTGTTGTTAGTGATCCATGCACCCTATGAACTTGATCTTGCCATGCTTAGCTTAATAAACATGTCTTCTTGCTGCTAGTTGCCTTGCCATGCCATGTATTGCTCTGTAGTGAGTGGTTCAAGCTCACCAACATGCCTACTTATTGTTGTTTCTGCCATGTATGAATCTGTCATATCTTTTGCCATGTTTACATGGATGCCATCATATTTTCTGTGCCCTTTTGGCTCATGGTCAGTAAGGGACTTTTGTTATATGCAATTAGTAGATTCACTCCATGCCTTTGTTTGCCATGATAAGTTCCTGTAACATGTTGTTTGATAGATCTAAACATTGCAACCTGATGTTATTTCCTGATAAGTCTGAAACTGTTATTATTTGCAATCTTGCCATGTCCTTTTGAGCATGTTCTAGTAGTTTCTGGAGATAGCTCAGTGTTCATCTTTTGTCATGCTTTACCTGTACTTCGTGCACATGCCTTTTGTTCTTATGTTTGGGTGCTGTAGCTTATTATTTTGATGCTTGCAAGATGCCTAGTTGCTGTTTTGGACAGCTTGTCCTTTAAATTTGTATTGTGTGTATGTGTTGATCCGTTGCTCCGTTTTGAGTGTGCTCTATATGAAACTTGCTTGATTTTGCATGTAGTTTCATATTATCATGTTGCATCCATGTTTGGGATTGTTTGCTTGATGTTTGCATGCATTTTGCATCAATGCCATGTTTAACTTGTTATGTTCATATCTTCTAGGTCGTAGCTCCGAATCTAACGAACTTTATATGTAACTTGACTAGAATCTCGTGTAGATCATCTTGGTGCATCTTAACTTGCTGTTTAACAACTTAAACATAAGGTTTATTCAGATCTGGACCAATTTCGAAATTTGCATATGAGGACTTACCAGAATTGTTTTATGTTGTTTCCGGCCTCATTTAAAATTGCTTTGATGTGTTGCTCTTGTTTTGCATCATCTCTTGCCATGAGTAGCCTCATGTAGCTTTGTCATGCATCCTGCTTGTTGAGCATCATGTCTTGTTCATGTGTGGTGTGTTTACCATGTTGTGTGCTTCTTCTCGATAGTTCCTGTTTTGTTGCGATCGTGAGGATTCATTCGTCTACGATTGGTTCGTCTTCGTGGCTTCATCTTCTTCATGGACGCGTTCTTCTTCCTAGCGGGATTTCAGGCAAGATGACCGCTACCCTGGATCTCACTACTATCATTGCTATGCTAGTTGCTTCGTTCTATCGCTTTGCTGTGCTACCTATCTTTTGCTCATCAAGCCTCCCAAATTGCCATGAACCACTAACCTTTGACACCCTTCCTAGCAAACCATTGCTTGGCTATGTTACCGCTTTGCTTAGCCCCTCTTATAGCGTTGTTAGTTGCAGGTGAAGTTGAAGATTTCTCCATGGTGGACAGGATTTTGTTGGGATATCACAATATCTCTTATTTAATTAATGCATCTATATATTTGGTAAAGGGTGGAAGGCTCGGCCTTATGCCTGGTGTTTTGTTCCACTCTTGCCGCCCTAGTTTCCATCATACCGGTGTTATGTTCCCGGATTTTGCATTCCTTATGCGGTCGAGTGATTTATGGGACCCCCTTGACAGTTCCCTTTGAATAAAACTCCTCCAGCAAGGCCCAACCTTAGTTTTACCATTTGCCTCGCCACCACCTACTTTTCCCTTGGGAGTCGCTCTCTCGAGGGTCATCTTTATTTTAGCCCCCCCGGGCCAGTGCTTGTCTAAGTGTTGGTCCGAACCGAGCAGCTTGCGGGGCCACCTCGGGGAAACTTGAGGGTTGGTTTTACTCGTAGCTTGTCTTATCCGGTGTTGCTCTGAGAACGAGATATGTGCAGCTCCTATCGGGATTGTCGGTGCATCGGGCGGCTTTGCTGGTCTTGTTTTACCATTGTCGAAATGTCTTGTAAACCGGGATTCCGAGACTGATCGGGTCTTCCTGGGAGAAGGAATATCCTTTGTTGATCGCGAGAGCTTATCATGGGCTAAGTTGGGACACCCCTGCAGGGTATAAACTTTCGAAAGCCGTGCCCACGGTTATGTGGCAGATGGGAATTTGTTAATATCTGGTTGTAGATATCTTGACACCAGATCCGAATTAAAACGCATCAACCGTGTGTGTAGCCGTGATGGTCTCTTTTCGGCGGAGTCCGGGAAGTGAACACGGTTTTTGGGTTATGTTTGACGTAAGTAGGAGTTCAAGATCACCTCTTGATCATTGCTAGCTTCACGACCTTTCCATTTGCTCTCTTCTCGCTCTTATTTGCGTATGTTAGCCACCATATATGTTTAGTCGCTGCTGCAACCTCACCACTTTACCCCTTCCTTTCCCATTAAGATTTGCTAGTCTTGATACCCATGGTAATGGGATTGCTGAGTCCTCGTGGCTCACAGATTACTACAACAACAGTTGTAGGTGCAGGTTATGTGATGATCATGACGCGAGAGCGATGTTTTCTTGTCTTGGATTTCTTCTTCTGCTTCTTCTTCGATCAGGGGATAGGTTCCAGGTCGGCAGCCTGGGCTAGCAGGGTGGATGTCGTTTGAGCTTCTGTTTGTGTTTCATCCATAGTCGGATGTTGATCTTATGTATGATGATGTTGTATTCGTGTGGCATTGTATGCCTCTTGTATGTATCCCCATCTATTATGTAATGTTGATATAATGATATCCACCTTGCAAAACCGTTTCAATATGCGGGTCTATCCTTGGTGGGACCTTCGAGTTCCTTTTGGATAGGGTCACATATTGGGCGTGACAAGTTGGTATCAAAGCCTCGACCGACCCTAGGAGCCCACTTGATTGATCGTGTAGTTTGCCCGTTGTCGGTGTACTAGAGTAGGGGTACCCTAGTATCCCGAACTTGTGCACGGGCAGTTGCAGCGCCTCGCGGCAAGGCTTGCCGGGTGACCGCCAAGGTCCTCCGTGGTCCCTTTGGAGCCATTCAAGAACAAAGTATTTAAGCCAAGGAGATAAGGCCCCGGCAAGAGGAGCTTGCCGGGAAGGCCAACCAAGGCATCGTAAGGAACTTGCTGCGACGCGCCGCGCGTCTCGGCAAGGCCCGGTGAGCGACAAGCTTCCGGGTGCAGCAAGACAACGACCGCGGCAAGGCGCTTGCCGCGGCAAGCGGCCACTCTGTACCTATGCTCCAGCACATCCACCAACATGTCGCCCTAGGGGCCTTTCCAGGCGCGCGTGGCGAGAGGCTGTGCAGCCAGCGGTGCGCGGTGGCATGCGACGCTGACAAGATCGCCATCGTGGAGAGTGGTGGCGCCCCTGACGGTCCCTTTTTGCACTGTTTGGGCGACACAGACGGGCATTTAATGCCTTTGTCCCCTGCCGTCAGGGTTAGGTAGGATACACTGTACAGGTAGCTGTACCAACCACAACTCCTTTTCCATTTTTGCCCTTGTCTGCGTTGCCACCTGTCGGTGACCCCTTGAGCATATAAAAGGAGGCCCATGCGCAACGTAGAGGGGGGGTTGGTTCGGTTCGAAACCAGAAAACACTCACGCTCGGTCTCGTGTGTACTGTAGCACTCAGCGCACACGAGCAAGAACTCAATACAATCAGACAAGCAGCAGTAGGAGTGTTATCTCTCCGGAGAGCTCCGAAGCTGGGTAAACTGCTCGTGTGCTTCGCCTCGATCTGCTCTTCGTGCGATCTCCGCCCCCTCCGTCGAACCGAAAGGGACTCGGTCCGCCGGTCCCATAGGTGTTCGTGGATCAGTTTCCCCGACATCTTTGGCGCGCCAGGTAGGGGGCGTCGAGATTGTGTGAACCTTATCCGGCGAGCACACGAGCTAGATCTTCATCTTCTTCATCGACATGCCACCGAAGAAGAAGACTTCGGCGGCAGCTGTTCCGTCCACGTCGATGCCACCACCACCGGAGCAAACGAGTGGTGGGGCAGACGCCGGCGGAAGAACGGACATCGACGAGGGAGCTCACGACGCTGCCAGGTCCAAGGACAAGGCTGCGCAGACCTCGGCGTCCGTACATGTTCCGTGCCCATCTCAGGAGGCGCAGGACCGACAGCGTCACAGTACTCGCAGTACCATACGTTTGTTGAGCCAAGATCGAGCTGGTGGATCTCGGGGTGCTCAAGACGAGCATGCACGCCAACATGCTGGCACGAGTGAGGCACGGTCGCCTGGACGGGATACTGCTCCTTCTAACATAGTTAGAAGTCCGAGCATATCCCGCTCCTCGCACCGTTCGCCACTGCCTCCCACCACTCCAGCAGAAGCTTTGGCGCGAGCTCAACTACTCCTGGATTACCCTCCAACAGAAGACAAGATCGACGGATGGAGGGCCACCATTCAGAGTCTCATCGGCTTCGCCAACGGCGACACTCCGCGGCAGCCGAGTGCATCGCTGCCGCGGCAGAACCGCCAGGCACGAGCCGGTGGCGACGAAACCGGTGGAGGTGCAACCACCATGCACTCTCCACCCCGAAGGCCAAGATCGCCGACTCGTCGGATCCACCTCGACAGCGACTCCACCGCATCATCGGATCCACGAGCTCGTCGCGATCAGCGCCAAGTTCTTCATGAATGACAGCAAGAAGACGCTCGTACTCGCATCGAGCACCGAAGAGAAGTGTGGTGTCAATCAGACCAACGCGCTGGGCCCTCTGTCGACTTGCATGCGCCAGGGGAACCAAGCGACTTGCCGTACGCGATAGGTTGCCCTGCGTTCACTCGTGAGCTGCGGCAAGTCCAGTGGCCCAGCACGAAGAACTTCAAGCCAGATGTACCAGAGAAGTACGACGGCAAGTCGCATCCGTCGGAGTTCCTCAGCATCTACACCATCGCGGTGCAAGCTGCCGGGGGACGGGACGACAAGATCCTTGCCAACTACTTCCCGCTGGTGCTCAAGCCCAATGTGAGATCCTGGCTCATGCACTTGCCGGATAACTCCATATCCTCCTGGGCAGATCTATGACATCAGTTTGTCGGCGCCTTTACAGGCGGCCACAAGCCTCATGGCCAAGAGAGCGATCTTCATCTGCTCGCCCAGAAGGAAGGAGAGCCCCTGCGCAAGTACATTCAGAGATTCAGCCGTGTACAGCACAACATCCCAGATGTCCACCCTGCCGTGGTGATCAGCGCGTTCCATCAGAACATGAGGAACCGCAGGATGCGGGAGGAGATGGCGATGTGCAAGATCAGAGACGTCAGTGAGCTATACGCCCTGGCCGACAAGTGTGCACGTGCTGAGGAAGGGAGGAACCTCCCCGGAGAGAATACAGGAGCAGGAGGATCTGATAGTGAGGAGACTGCCCCGACAAAGAGAAACCGGCGGCGGAACAACAGAAAGAAGAAAGGCAAAGAGGTGCTAGTCGTTGAGCAGTCCGGCAATAAAACCAAAGCTGGTAGCTCCAGCAAGGAGATTGCCGCGGGCACCAACCACCAGGCTATGGCGGTCGCCGACAAGCAGGACGACACTAACAAGCAGTACTGCAAGATCCACTGCACCAAGGGCCATGACCTCCAGAGCTGCAAGAAGGTCGAGCGGCTTGTCGAGCAGCAAAAGGCTGAATACGAGCGACGCGACAAGGAGAAAGCCCAGGAAGGTGCTGGAGGAACCAGCAAGAAACGTCCCGGCCGAGGAGGACGCCGCGGCAAGGCCAAGCAGTGGCAAGGAGACAGACCTCCCCGCGGCCGCGACAAGGATGAGGATGACGACGACGATGAAGATATGGATGATGACGAGACCGATGAGCAGGAGTTCCAGAAAGCCATAGAGGTCCTGTGCGTTGACGGCGGTGCTTCTCTGCATACTTCACACCGCCAGCTCAAGCAGTGGGTGCGGGAAGTCAATGCTGCAGAGCCACCCGTCGAATCACGCAAGCCCCTGAAATGGTCCAGCACGCCTATCATCTTTGATATTGAGGACCACCCAGATCGCATAACTGCGGTCGGGTGCTTGCCGATGTTGGTTTCACCAACTATCCGCAACCTCAAGGTCACTAAGATGCCAGTTGACGGCGGGGCCGGCTTGAACCTGATCTCCTCCGCGGTACTTTAGAAACTCCAGATCCCTGATAGCGAGCTCGAAGAGACCGGCACATTCCAAGGAATCAATCCGGGAAGGAGCAAGCCGAAGGGAAAGATCACGTTGCCATTGACATTTGGCAGCGAGTTGAACTTTAGGACTCAGAGGGTCACTTTTGACGTTGCTGATTTTCCATTACCTTACAATGGGATACTAGGCCGTCCAGCACTCGCCAAATTCATGGCAGCCTCTCATTATGCATACAACATACTGAAGGTGCCAGGCCCGATAAGTGTCATCTCTGTCCCTGGCGACAAGAAGGATGCTCTTATTTGCGCCGACAAAATCTACCGGGAAGCAGCAGCAGCAACAGATCGCAAGTCACTTGCCGCTGAAGCTCCCGGGGGGAAGAAGAAGACCAAGTCCGGCAAGAGTTCTGATGCCCACTCCGGCAAGCGCACCTCTTCGGAGTGCTACGCTACCATCGAGGACGCACCATCGAGCTCCACCGGCAAGTGTAAGAAGACAATGGCGGCTCCACCAGAGACCAAGAAGGTGCCCGCCAAGGAGGACGGCACTGGTGGTACCTTCACCATCAGTGCCACTCTCGACCCTAAATAGGAAAGCGCGCTCGTTGCTTTCCCGCGGGCGAACGTCGACGTGTTTGCGTGGCAACCGTCTGACATCCCCGGTGTTCCCAGGAAAGTAATCGAGCACCATCTTGCCGTCTGTCCTCATGCGCGGCCCGTCAAGCAGAAAGTCAAGAAACAGGCAGTGGAGCGCCAAGAATTCATCGCAGAAGAAATCAAGAAATTGGAAGCAGCAGGCCTTGTCAGAGGGGTGCTCCATCCTACGTGGTTGGCCAATCCTGTAGTCGTGCGTAAGGCAAACGGGAAATGGAGGCTTTGTATCGACTTTACCGATGTCAATAAAGCTTGTCCCAAAGACCCATTTCCCTTGCCGTGCATCGACCAGATTGTTGACTCCACGGCCGAATGTGACTTTCTTTCATTTCTTGATGCATACTCAGGATACCATCAGATCTTCATGGCAGAAGAGGATGAGGAGAAAACCGCATTCATCACCCCATGTGGCACCTACTGTTTCGTACGGATGCCCTTCGGTTTAAAGAATGCTGGTTCAACATTTGCAAGAGTAGTCCATCACGCTTTTGAGCCACAGATGCACAGAAATGTGGAAGCCTACATGGATGACATAGTGGTCAAGAGCAAGGACAGGGCGACCCTGATTCAAGATTTAGATGAAACCTTTGCAAATCTGCGCAAGATCAACCTCAAGCTTAACCCCGAGAAGTGTGTGTTTGGAGTCCCTTCCGGCAAGCTTCTCGGGTTCTTCGTGTCTCAGCGGGGAACTGAAGCCAATCCCGACAAGATCAAGGCCATTGAGCAGATTGAAGCACCAAAGCGCGTCAAGGATGTACGAAGACTTGCCGGTTGCGTAGCTGCTCTCAGCAGGTTTATCTCTAGGTCTGCTGAGCGCGCCCTACCATTTTTCAAAATATTGAAAAAGGCAGGTCCAATGAAATGGACTCCGGAGGCGGAGGCTGTGCTGCAGGACTTGAAGAGATACCTGTCCTCCACTCCAACACTTGTCGCACCTAAGCCACAAGAGAAGTTGCTGCTATATATAGCGGCAACCAATCAAGTGGTTAGTGCTGCATTAGTAGCGGAGAGGGAGGCGGATGATGAGCCAGCAACCACGGCAGATGCATCCAGCGACAACCAGGGGACTTCACCGGCAAGCTCTGGTCCCGACAAAGATGGATCTGCGCAGGAACATGAGAAGATGCAGAAGAGAATGGTGCAGCGCCCAGTTTACTTTGTCAGTTTCCTTCTGCAGGGGGCTAGATCGAGGTACTCTGGTGTGCAGAAATTGCTTTTCGGCCTTCTCATGGCCTCGAGAAAGCTGCGCCACTACTTGCAAGCACATGAGATCACAGTCGTCACTCGTTTTCTGCTGAAGAGGATATTGCAAAATCCAGAAGCAATAGGCAGGATTGTCGAGTGGGCACTGGAACTGTCAAGCTTTGGCCTCAAGTTTGAGATCACTTCAACCATCCAAAGCAGAGCATTGGCAGAGTTCATAGCAGAATGGACGCCAACACAAGATGAAGAAATTCCAGAGATGAGCATCCCCGTCAAGGAAGCAAGCAAAGAGTGGCTGATGTACTTTGATGGTGCTTTCTCGCTGCAAGGCGCCGGTGCGGGCGTACTACTTGTCGCACCCACCGGAGAACACCTCAAGTACGTAGTCCAGATGCACTTTCCCAAGGAGCAATCAACGAACAATATAGCAGAGTATGAAGGCTTGCTTGCCGGTCTCAGGATCGCAGCAGACCTTAGGATCAAGAAGCTCATTGTCAGGGGTGACTCACAGCTTGTCGTCCGCCAAGTGAACAAGAATTATCAGAGTCCGTTAATGGAAGCTTACGTTGATGAAGTGAGAAAACTAGAAGAGCACTTTGACGGCCTGCAGATGGAACATGTTCCAAGAGCTCAGAACGACATTGCCGATGGCCTGTCAAAGTGCGCCGCACTGAAGTTACATGTGGAACCAGGGATCTTTGTGCTCAAGCTAACTCAACCGTCCGTAACACCATCAACTGGGCAGAGCAAGAAGAGAAAGTTAATTTCTGGTGACTATTTTCCAGCAGAGCTCCCCGAAGCCGCCGCCAAGAAGGTCGTCAAAATCAACACCAAGGGTGCTGAGGAGCAGTCTACTCCGGCGAGCCCCAGGGCTTGTTCCGTTGAAGCAGACGCTCCCGACAAGTTTTGCTCCGACAAGCTTGCCGGGGAACATCAAGCTCCGGCAGAGCCACAGGTTCTCGCCGTAGAAGCGGATGTTCCCACAGTAGCAGATGTGCCTTTAGTCCTTGTTGTCGAGCCGCAAGCTCCAGCATGGGCACAGCAGATTGTCCGTTTCCTTCAGACAGGAGAACTTCCCGAAGGGCAAGAAGAAGCGGAAAGAGTAGCCCGGCGGTCAAGTATGTACCAGTTTGTCGACAGCACACTGTACAGAAGAAGACTCAACGGCGTGAAATTGAAGTGTATTCGCCGGGAAGAAGGACAAGAGCTGTTGGCAGAGATACATGGAGGCATATGTGGTCACCACATTGGCGCAAGAGCACTTGCCGGCAAAGCATTCCGGCAAGGCTTCTTTTGGCCGACGGCCCTCCAGGATGCAACTGCACAAGTAACCAAGTGTGAAGCATGCCAGTTCCAATCCAAGCAGATACACCAGCCAGCTCAAGCTCTCTAGACGATCCCTTTATCCTGGCCATTTTCGGTCTGGGGGCTCGACATCCTCGGCCCCTTTCCCCGAGCTGTCGGGGGCTTTGAGTACTTGTACGTTGCAATCGACAAGTTCACAAAGTGGCCGGAAGTGGAAGCAGTGAGGAAGGTGACAGCACAGTCAGCAGTCAAGTTCTTTAGGTCAATTGTTTGCCGTTTCGGGATCCCTAACAGGATCATTACCAACAACGACACGCAATTCACGAGCCGCACCTTCATGCAGTATGTCCAAGATCTTGGCGCCAAGGTCTGCTTCGCTTCTGTTGCTCATCCGAGGAGCAACGGTCAAGCGGAGAGGGCAAATGCTGAAGTGCTGCGCGGGCTCAAGACCAGAACTTTCGACAGGCTGCATAAGTGCGGAAAGAACTGGATCGAGGAGCTGCCGGTGGTTCTTTGGTCGATCAGGACGACGCCAAATCGAGCCACTGGCCAGACACCTTTCGCTCTAGTCTATGGAGCAGAGGCAGTTCTCCCCACGGAACTCATATACGGGTCACCTCGAGTGCTCGCTTATGATGAGCTTGAGCAAGAGCAGCTGCGACAAGATGACGCGCTGCTCCTTGAGGAAGACCGTCTTCAGGACGCTGTACGAGCTGCTCGATACCAGCAAGCTTTGCGCCGCTACCATAGCCGCAAAGTTAGTGCCAGAAGTCTCGAGGAAGGTGACCTTGTTCTTCGGCGCGTTCAGTCCGCCAAGAATTCCAACAAGTTGACACCAAAGTGGGAAGGCCCTTACCGGGTGAAACGAGTCACTAGGCCTGGTGCTGTCCGCCTTGAGACCGAAGATGGCATTCCAGTGAGCAACTCCTGGAACATTGAGCATCTTCGTAAGTTTTACCCGTAAGGTGCGGTTGTCGGAACCCGTTCCGGCAACCACCTTTTGTACAAGTCTTGCCGATGTTGCATGTAATCCTTTGTACAAAGCCGGGCGCAGAACCCGTGCATAAGTAAAGCTCATGTGCTCTGCACATCTTGTCAATATCATGCCATCTACTTTATTTTTGCATGCGTTATCTGACACTTTGCACAGCACCTACCCCCGGTAAGCAATAACGAGCCATAAGGCTCCATATCTTTATTTTCTCTTCTTTCTTTTTCTCAAAAAGGAAAGGAAGGTTCCCTCGCACACAAGTTTGCCAGGGGGAAAGGAGAAGATAATGGTGTGGACCAAGCATCGTTCAAAAGTTTCGCCTTGCCGGGAAGCAAACAACAGAAAAGCTAAGTTGCCAAAGTTTGAGCAATCAGTTTTAAATTTTTTTTTAAGTTATCTTCCTCGAACGACCGTGCTTTGTATGGAAAACCTGTGCGCGGAGGAACCAACTCGTAGCTAGTTGCGCCCTTACTTTGTTTCGACTCCGCTCAACAACTTAAGTGAGCTGCGACTAGTTGCGACAAGGTTTCTTGTCGGAAGCGGCACCGCCAACAGGCTGCTGATGTCCCGCACTCAGCACTCGCGGCCCAGGTGCCTGCGCCGACAAGTTCCCTAAAAGTGTGGGGTAAAAGCATACAAAGGAAGGAATCAAGTAAAGGAAATAACACAGCAATCTCTACCCAAAATAGAGTTATATTACAAGATAGCTTGTCGCAGCTCTAACAGATTGTTCTTATAACATGGCCAGCAGCGACAAGAAAAAGAAAAAAACGGGCGGCCTAATCTACGTGATCGCCCTCAACCCTCTTGATCCCGCTCACCTTGTCCACAATGGGTGCGACAAGGGTCTTGAGCGCTTCCAGATCAGCATCCGGCGGCAAGGACTTGAGGACGTTGGTGAAGTTGAGGCCTGGGTTGCGGAAGGCCACCTTCATCAGCACCTTCTGGAGAGCTCCTGCGCAGATCTTGCGCGACTCGTCGACCAGCTGCTTTGGGATCTTCTCCCGGAGTCGCTGCAGGGCCGTCGCCACGCCTTTGAAGAACAAGTTGAGCTTGGCGCTGGGTTGGAGGTGCTCGTCGGAGGAGTACCCGAGATCCTCCATCCCCAGCTGCGCCAGCTCCCCGTCGATGGCGGTGGCAAGATCCACAAGACCTTCGGTCCAGTGCTCCACAGTCTCCCTGAAAGCGTCGTGGGCGGCAGCAGCACTCGCCAGCAGCGCCTCATCGGCCTTGATCTTCTCTGACAAGGCCACCTCCCGCTCCCTGGCGCCGTCCAGCGTCTGAGTCAAAGTAGCCAACTTCAACTCGAGATCTGCATTGGAATCCTTGGCGGCACTGAGCTCCTTGCTCCTCTCAGCGAGAAGACCCTGCAGCTCACCATGAGTGGCAGCGTCTTTCTCGCGCTCACGCTTGAGCACGGCAAGCTCCTCGCCGCTCGCTTTGAGATCGGCCTCCAGCTGCGCCACCTTCATCTCCAGCTCCTTCTTGGCGGCCTCGGTAGCTGCGGCAGCATCTTTCGCTTCCTTGAGAGCCCCGCCAATTGCTTGCTCGCGTGCGGCAAGCTCCTCGTCGTGGCTGTCAAGATTGACCTTGCGTTGTGCCAAATCTCCCTCCTGCGCAAATAGATTTTCGGCGACAAGCCGCTGTTGCTCTTCAACTTCAGCCTTCGCGAGGAGGAAGGCTTTTCGCTCCTCGGCGACTTGCTCCCGCTCCTCTGCCAGAGACCGGAGAGCTTCCTGCCTGAGACTCCGGAGCTCCTCCGCGCGCTTCTCAATGTCCACTCCCGCCCTCACGACAAGCGCTTCTCAAGATTCCAGCTTGGCTTGTCGGGCGCGGTAGAGCGACAGCAGCTTCCGCAGCAGCCGCTCCTCCTTAGGCTCGTCGCTGCTACTGCTTGGCGCGTCGACCAGCACCAGCCCAGCGGAGGCGAGCACCTCTTCGTCAAAAGTTTCTCCTTCGACCGGCGCCCTGGAGCTCGACGCCCAGGGGAGCTTGAGGAAGACGCCATCGCCGGCCTTCAAATAGGCGCCGGGCTGGGGCTCTTCAGAGCCTGGCGCTGCAGCAGCAGCAGAGGGATCGGCGGTCGGTGCAGCGCCTGGCGCTCCTGCGGCCTCGGGGCCGTCAGTGCGATCGCCGGATCCCTCGCCAGCTTCTACGGCGGCAGCCTTGGCGGCCTCTTCGCCGGCAGGATCATCAGCACCGGCCTCTTCTTCGGTGGCGGCGGCATCGTCGTTGTTGCCACGCACGTTCTCCTCGCCGGCGGCCTCGGTTTCCATCGGCTCCATGGTAGGTGGATCTGACGATCGAAGAGGGGAGAAAGGTCAAGCGAATATTCAAGAAGAAAATCAGAAGAAGAAGAATCCAAGGGAAGTTTTCAAGCAAGAGGATTACCTGTATCCGCAGTCGTGGTCTCAACCACCTGAGGATCGCTGGTGATGTCCCTTGCCGGAGAGCTGTCCCTTGCCGGAGAATTCTCCCTTGCCGGAGAACGCTTCCTTGCCGGGGAATCCTCCCTTGGCGGTGTAGTCGAAGCAGATGGCACTTCGGGAGCGGCTTCCGGGCTCTCCTGGTGAGGCTGCTCTGCTCCTGCACGAACCAATACTCAGATATCAGCAAATGAAGAGCACCCATGCACGCCTGAAAGCAGGAAGTAAACCATATACTCACGTGGAGGGCTGCGCTGGGGGCTGCTCTGAGGAACGGTTGCCGGGTCCGACAAGGTGGTCTCGGACATGTCCTCTACCATCGCGGTGGGTTCGTCCTCGATGACAATCACCGGGACCTTGGCTCTCTTCGCCGCTCTCTGGGCCAGAGTCCTGAAAAGGAATGAGTTCAGAGTAAAGCAAATCAGATACAAGACAAAGACAGCAAGAATTGAAGAACTACAAGTACAGCAAGGAATCTTACTCTTCTTCTTCCTCGTCGGAGCTGAGCGCGGAGAGATCGAAGTCCGGCTCGCCTCCGGTGCGACGAGGCGGAGGAGTAGGCTCCCTTGTCCGCTTGGCAGGAGCAGTAGCGGTGGACCGGGAAGACCCTGCTCCGGTTGCCGTAGCGGCGTGAGGCGCTCCCGCGGCAACAGTGCTTGCCGCGGTAGAGCGTGTCGCGCGGCCCGACGGCTGTTGACCCGTCTGCTGCCCCGCTACATCCCCGGCCTTGCGGAGACGCCTTCTTGGTGGAGCTGGGGGCTCTATTTGCGGCAAGCTGCCTGAAGATTCGGGCCCGACAAGATCTCCCTCGCCGGGCTCGCTCGACTCATCCTCGGGCCCGGCAAGCCCTTCCTCGCTGGCAAACTCCTCGCGCTCGGCAAGGCTTGCCGCCTCTGCTGCTTCTGCCTCCTCCACGGTGAATCCAAACTCACCCGCGGCAGCGGCTGCCGCCGCCTCTTCCAGCCTAGTGGCAATGCGCTGCATCTCCGCGTCGGTGGTGTCGCGGGTGAGGCTCTTCTGCTCGTCGGAACGGACCGGCACTTCAACCAAGCCGTCGAAGAACTCCTGCACGACGGCGACTGCCGGCTCTTGCCATGTTGGGACAATCCCATGCGAGTCGCACAGCGGCATCATTGCACGGATGCGGTCAAGCAAGGAGTTGTTGCACAATGGAACGACGCCCCTCGGCAACATAAATGGATGTTGAGGATCGCGCTTGAACAATTCCAGGAGCATCGCGTCCAGCTCCAGGATAGTGAAGTTGAAGTTGAGGCCCGGGCGCAGCCTCGTGATATCTGCCGAGTTCTGGAACTCCCAGGCGGGTCTCCCCCTCTCCTGCAGGGGGGCGATGCGGCGGCGAAGGAAATCTGCGCCAACGGCGCCTACGGTGAGCCCGGCAAGCCTGAGGCGAAGGATCCGGGTGACGGCAATCTTCAGCCTGTCGTCTTCCGGGGCAACGTTGCTCCAATCATTGCCGCGCGCTATTGGGGCTTGTTGCAGGGTGATAAATGGCTGCGGGTTCTCCTCGATGATCCAGCACCACTCTGCTCTCCATTCCTCCCACTTGCTGCGGAGCTCTCCCTCCAGATAGGCTTCCTTCTTGCCGACTCTCGAGATCCAAGCAATTCCGCCGGCAAGGGGCTCCCCTCTCTCGACTCGGGGCATAAAGAAGTGGCGAAAAAGGGCTACGTTTGGATGGACTCCGACAAAGTTTTCGCACAGATGTGCGAAAACTGCCATGGTCAGAACGGCGTTGGGGGTGAAGTCAAGGAGGCGGAACCCGTAGGTCTTCATGATGTCACAGAAAAATTGAGAGAAGGGCGGGCAGAGCCCGCAGTAGAAGAACAGCGCGAAGAAGGGATACCCGTTCGGAGCCAGTCTCAAAGCGGTGGCCGGGAGTACCTTCGTGCGCGGATGCGCTCGCGTCTCCGTCGACCAGAAGAGATAGTAGTAATCCCTCAGCTCCTTTGCGTCAAGCTGAGGAGGGAAGATGGCCCGCTCCTTTCGCAGCGCCGCGAGCCGCTGCGCCTCGGCCGACTTCACGCCCTTCCCCTTGTCGGCTTTTGGAGCCATGGCGGAGGTGGTGGGGGAGATCGATGGCGTTGGTGGTGCTGGTGGCAATGGGGGGTGGAGCGCTGCTCTCTTTTGGCTTCGGGAAGAAGAGGGGAGCGGCGGAGATTTGTGAAAATGGAGTAGCAACCGGCGAGATGGGCGAACTGCCCCTGTTTCCCCTGCTTATAAAGGGGGAGGGGGCGGACGTTTCGTCCTTCCGAATAAAGAAACCACCCATGATCTCTCCCACGACGCCGCATTCTACGCGTGCTGTTGGGGGAGGGTGCGGTGGATACGGAGTAAGATACGGCGTAACCTAGGCCGCGTGTGCCCGTGCCCTGTTTTGGGCCCGGCCCAACAGCGCTCGGCACCGTGTGTGGCCCAGGCCCGGGGGCTCCTGTCGGTGTACTAGAGTAGGGGTACCCTAGTATCCCGAACTTGTGCACGGGCAGTTGCAGCGCCCCGTGGCAAGGCTTGCCGGGTGACCGCCAAGGTCCTCCGTGGTCCCTTTGGAGCCATTCAAGAACAAAGTATTTAAGCCAAGGAGACAAGGCCCCGGCAAGAGGAGCTTGCCGGGAAGGCCAACCAAGGCATCATAAGGAACTTGCCGCGACGCGCCGCGCGTCCCGGCAAGGCCCGGTGAGCGACAAGCTTCTAGGCGCAGCAAGACAACGACCGCGGCAAGGCGCTTGCCGCGGCAAGCGGCCACTCTGTACCTACGCTCCAGCACATCCACCAACATGTCGCCCTAGGGGCCTTTCCAGGCGCGCGTGGCGAGAGGCTGTGCAGCCAGCGGTGCACGGTGGCATGCGATGCTGACAAGATCGCCATCGTGGCGAGCGGTGGCGCCCCTGACGGTCCCTTTTTGCACTGTTTGGGCGACACAGACGAGCATTTAATGCCTTTGTCCCCTACCGTCAGGGTTAGGTAGGATACACTGTACAGGTAGCTGTACCAACCACAACTCCTTTTCCATTTTTGCCCTTGTCTGCGTTGCCACCTGTCGGTGACCCCTTGAGCATATAAAAGGAGGCCCATGCGCAACGTAGAGGGGGGGTTGGTTCGGTTCGAAACGAGAAAACACTCACGCTCGGTCTCGTGTGTACTGTAGCACTCAGCGCACCCGAGCAAGAACTCAATACAATCAGACAAGCAGCAGTAGGAGTGTTATCTCTCCGGAGAGCTCCGAAGCTGGGTAAACTGCTCGTGTGCTTCGCCTCGATCTGCTCTTCGTGCAATCTCCGCCCCCTCCGTCGAACCGAAAGGGACTCGGTCCGCCGGTCCCATAGGTGTTCGTGGATCAGTTTCCCCGACAGCCGTTGTTGAGTCTAGGAAAAAACTGTTTTCTGAGTCTAGTTATATCGGAGAGTAGGAATTCTTTTTCCTTAGCCCCTTCGTCGCTCTGGTGAGGAATCTTGACGTAGGTGTTTTGAATTACTCCTCTTCCCGTTCAAATTTTTCTTTAGGTTCATGCAGTTGGTTAGTTTTTCGTTCGTTGGTTCTCAACTCTTTTTCATCCGGTGCATTTCTCGTCAAGTTTACTCGAGCCTCTTCATCGTTGCCAAGTTCAAACCTCAGTTGTCTTCTTTTCCCACCCACCCACCCTTCTTCCTCTCGGAACTGGAGTCCGTAATCGAGTATCCATTCTACTCGTGTGAAGTCTTTGCTTTCTTTCCTCAATGATTTCAACTGGTGTTTTCTCTTCAAGATATTCGTCGGTTCCCCCTTCCAAGTTGCCTTTGTTTTTTTCCCGCCCTCACACCCTTTTCTTCCCGGAGTCTGAGTCTGTTTCGAGCATCAATTTCATTCATGCAGAACCCCTTCAGTCTTTCGTCAACTGTTTCAACCGGTGATTTCTTGTCTAGTTCGTCATTCTTCATCTCTTTCTTTTCCGGTGGACTTGATGTTCAAGTTTTTTGGTTGATCATATTTTTTTCCTTGGATCAAGTGTTTTTCCTGCTCGTGTGCTTCTCGCCAGTTTACCCTTCCGGAGTGTTCAAGACATCTCAGGAGATTCGTCTGTGTTCAAATTAATTCGAGGTTGTCACCTCATTCAAATATTTCAAGTGTTCTGGTGCATCATCTATCTCTTCAACAATTCTTTCCAACGGTGTTTTTCTTTTAGTGGGCCCTAACCCACAGGTCTTTTCCCAGGATCTTACCTGACTCTTCTGATTCCCCCGGAGTTATTCTCAATTCTTTTCAAGTGTGACATAAGAATGGATTCCATCAGTCACATGCCTTTTCCAAGATCAATTTCAAATCATTTTCCTTTGTTGGCTCAACCTCTTCGCTTTTCGTTCTCCTGGAGTGTCTCAGTAATTTTGATGGTGTTTATCGTCATCATTTGAATACCGAAGAAGAGTTTTTCCTCTAAATCGTGCCCATTCTCTCGAAGTTTCGTGGTTCTAGCTTCATATTATCCTCTCAAAATTATTCCATTTGTTAGATATTCTTTTCTTACCCATCCGGAGTATGTCAGGAGTTGTTTTTCCATTTCTTTTCACCGGAGGCCATCGTCCCAGAAGAATTCTTCGTCCTCACATTTCAGCTACCGTTATCCATTTATCCCGGTGCTTCGTCCAAGTGTTCTTTAATCAGCTCATGATCTTTTTATTCTTTTGCATCTAAATCCCCTCAAGCAGATTTGTTCTTCTAATTCTTCCCGGTGACTCATTCTCTTTCATCAATCATGTAAAAATTCTTACGGTGGTTTGTTCAAGATTCTTTTCCTTGTTTATCATATTAATCCATTCGTTCTTTTCAATCCTACCGGTGGTTCATGAAGACCTTCTCAAGTTTACAATATGTCACTTCTCAATCCTTTTTCAAGAAGAATAAGTAGTATGCAAAATCCATTGCTCGTCATCAATTTAATTTGATGAAGGATAAGCATACAATAAATCTTATTCTTATTTCCTCAAAGTGAGTAGTCCCTTCCTTCGTAGTTTGTTCTTGATGAATAAATTCTAGTTTCAAGTGTTTTCGTCTTTTCTTTTCCGGAGTTCAAATTTTCCTCGGCCATCTCGTCGGTACCTCCATCTAAAGCATCGCAAGGCTCATCTTATTCTTTCATCCTTGATACTATCTCATCATCCTTTTGTCAGCGGAGTTCTTCATGGTGGTTCTTCATGATTCAATTCTTTCTTCTAGAGTTCATCAAGATTTTGTTGGTGGAGTTCAAGTATATTTCTTCTCACTTCTCGGAGTGCAATTACTTCTCCGTATTCTTTTGTAAGTGGAGTTTTGCGTTCCTTCGTTCTTATTAGATATGCAAGCATTTGGTTGTGGCATAATTTCACCTCAAGTTTTGAGTTGTTTTTGATAAGTCCACAACAAGTTTATTCTTTCGTTGTTGATTTTCTCAACAACTCCGTTCAATAATTCCTTCTAAGTTCTTTTCATTCCACTCTTTCAATTCTTTCCGGAGGTTTTGTGTCATGCCTTCATCGAGTATCATTCCATCCTCTCAAGTTCGTGTTCTGTTCCTTTCATTTTTAGTTAGAGTGCTGCCTAAATCCTTTCAGGCTTATTCCTTTCTTATCTCGTTTTAACCGGAGTGGTTTCGTAGTCTATCTGATTCCGTGAGCTTTCGATTCTCGTCATTCTCGCCGTTCCTCTCTTATTCTCGAGTGCTCTCGATTGTTTGCTTCTTCTGTTGAGTTCTTCTTTTACCTCACCCCTTTTCCCCTTCCGTCTCGGTCCTAAGAACTCGGGACGAGATATCTTGTTAGTGGAGGACTGTTGTAACGCCCCGGATTTGATGCGCCAGGTGTCTGCCAGTTATTCGCCGTCGTTGCTATGTCATTTTCTTGCGTGTTGCATTTCCCATGTCATCATGTGCATCTCATTTTGCATATGTGTTCGTCTCATGCATCCGAGCATTTTCCCCGTTGTCCGTTTTGCAATCCGGCACTCCTATGTCCTCTGGCGTTCCCCTTCTGTCTCTCGTTGTGAGCGGGTGTTAAACTTTCTCGGAATGGCCCGAGGTTTGCCAAGCGGCCTTGGTATAGCACCGGTAGACCGCCTATCAAGTTTCGTGCCATTTGGAGGTCGTTTGATACTCCAACGGTTAACCGGGTAACCGTAAAAGCCTCCTTCTCTTTGCAGCCCAACACCTCTCCAAAGTGGCCCAAAACCCATCAAACTCCCATTCCATGCTCTCGGTTGTTCGATCACGATCATGTGGGAGAAAACCGCTCCCCATTTGGACTCTCCTAGCTGCCTCTACCTATAAATATGTGCTCTCGTCCAATTTCACGGATGAACCCTAGCCATCTTCATCCTCGCGCCGCCGGACACGTCTGCCCCGGCCGGACATGTCCGCCGGACACCTCACCCAAACCAAATCCCTGTGTGCCACGTCGCCCCGCCGCCGTCGCTAGCCAACCCGGTGCCGCCACCTCACCGCGCCCGCTCCGCTCCTCCGCGCCAGCCACCGTGGCCCGCCCGGGCCCGGGGCAAGCCCGCGCAAGCCCATCGTCGCC